>NC_046381.1:7597032-7748419 GCF_011125445.2 Fundulus heteroclitus
TGATTGTAAGTTCTGGGAAGTAGCCTCAAGGTAACCCTAAGCTTTTCAGAACTAAAATGTGCTAAAAGGGAAGTAAAAGTAAGTAAAATGTCCTTGAAATGAGTTTTTGTCTTTGATTTGAGCAAGTTTAAACGATCTGCCAATGGAATAAGATTTTTGCACTTAAATTAAGGACAACTCATCTCCATCATCTTATTTCAAGTACAGTATATCAAATTATTTTTATTTTAAGGGTCAACATACTCATTCCATTGCCAGATAATCTTATTTAACTGCTCAGATTGAGGACAAATACATTAATTCCAAGAAAACTTTACTTACTTTTAGTTCCCTTTTTGCCGTGCAGGTAATTTCTGGGGTAATCACTTTCGGAGAACAACCTTTACATTTTCTTAAAGTTATGTTATGTTGCGCCACCTTTTACTCTACTGAGACGTTTCCTAAAAGCGGTGAGTGCTGCTGGATACTCACTTGCACCAGCTGCTCCTGGGTGTCAAACTCCCGGCAGCAGTTCTCCCAGTGGCAGTTTGTCTCGTAAACCACCTCCGGCTCCTGCTTGCTCTCGTCTTTGTCCCCTTCCTCCTTCACCAGAGTCATCCCGTCGGGATGGTCCTGCATGACCAGCGGAGAACAGATATACTGAGAAAGATGTGACACGAGAGCAAAGTCGTAATGCCTCAGCTCACTAACATATAAACCCGCCATAAGAGAGATCTGTCACCAGCCCAGCAGAGTTATAGCGTTGGGTCACACTGCAAAAACGGATCTAAAAATAAGTAAAATGTTCTTAAAATTAGTGTATTTATCCTAGATTTGAGCAGGCAAATAAGATTATCTGCCAATGGAATGAGTATTTTGACCCCTAAAATAAGATAATTAGATATACTGCACTTGAAATAAGATGATATAGATAAGTTGTTCCTATTTTAAGAGCAAAAATCTTATTCTATTGGCAGATCATCTGCTTTACCTGCTGAAATCAAGGAAAAATACACTAATTTTAAGAACATTTTACTTATTTTTTGTTCCGTTTTTGCAGTGAAAAAAGGCCTCTCTGAATTTTGGGTCTCTGCTTGACAGAACTCCGGGTGTTATTATAAGGACTCTAGCCCACTCTTCCTACATGGAGGTAGTCTATTTGAATTGACAGATTTTATCCTCACACGCCCTCGTTGAGCTTGGACTCTGAGTGGGCTACTGCGGGGGGGGGGCACAGAGCCCGGCTTGCTTTCAGCGGCTGCCGTCTGATAATATGCTTGTTTGTTTTTTTTCCTCAACGATGCCAATGCTTGCCATTTGATTTTGCACATCGCTGTCACTCTTCCCCCATCCACTTAAAATTTTTTTTTGCATTAAACAGGAAGAGCGAAATGAATTTTCCCCTCCGACGGCCAAAGATCGACGATTGTGTTGCGTTGGAAACTGAACGTGATAAGAGGAGAAAACACCAACAAGACAGTCACATGCGAGAGAATAAAGATTGAGTGTCGTCCTTGCCACTTGGCAGAAAAGCAGCTTTTTACAGTCAGACTTTTTTTAAATTCTATTTAAACCGTTCTTTTTGCAGTATGAAATTAACCTACAACAAGCGCCTGCAATGGCTTTTGAAGATAACAACTGAGTTCTTTCGTTTTCATTTTTAGCAGCTGATCCTTTTAATGAGTGTTGATGAAGGTTTGAGAACGTCTTAGCTTGACAAGGCCAGGTTCCACGCATGATTGGTTTGCACTTGGTCATTTCTATTTTAGAGCATTTAAAGGAAGGACCCCTTCTCTGAAGAATCAGAAACTCCAAAGAGGTGAGAACTGAAGATATACATATTTGTTGAGAGAAATCACATTTGAGTAACTGTAGTCAAGGGGCCTATTCCTCTTCAGCAGTCCCTCTCCATTTTGGGGTTCCCCATGGGTCCATATTAGGGTCATTGCATTTTTTGTTTTTGTTTTATTTTTAGATGCAAAGGTCTACCTTCAGGAAGCATTATATACCTCTTCCTTGTTTTGCCGATGACATTCAGGTCTATATGCCATTTAAGCAGCAGTAATGCACAGATAGCCCTTATGGCTGCAAATAAAGCCTGGATGTGGTTAGAGTTTTTAAGCCTCAACGAAAAGGAAACCGAGGTCATCTGGTTTAAAATTAAGCCCCCCCCCACCCCCACCCCCGCACACACACACACACCCTTTTAATGATCTTGGGAAGTTTACTCATGCTATTGTAATTCCTTATATTTCAGGCTACATCCAAATAACCCAAAACGCTGCGGCTCATCTACTTTTTCACGGGTACAAAGAAGCACGGACTCATAACTCCAGTCTTAAAACCTCTTGATTAGCTTTCCTGTCCCTCTTCGCATTGATTTAAGAATGTCATTGCGCACCTTTATTAAACAGTCTACCCACATCTTATCTATGTGAACTCCTCAGTGGACACCCTGGGGAGGACTCGGGTCAATCTGCCAGTTTTTCCTAAATGTTCTGAGATCAAAGTTAAAACATAGATAAATGTCCCATGACTGTAGAATACCCGACCTCGGCATGTTTGCACCTCTCTGAGCGCAGCATCTCTCACATGTCTTTTAAAAACTCATCTTTTCACTGGCCTTTCACTAGTTGAGTGTGAGACGCTAAATAGCTCTTAGAAATCTCGAATGTTTTGTGTTTTATTTATTCTTATTACAATTTTATTAAATTAGTTATTTTACAAGTAGTGATGTAACTGTGAAAGCACTTTGGCCAATTTTTTTTGTTTCTATAGGTCCCATAGAAATATATTTGCCATTGACATTGTAAAATATTACAAAAAGAGCTTGTTTGCACCAAGTACCACTGTACCATTCCTCAGTTGCGTTCCTGGATTTAAGGAAATGCTGAAGTTGTATTTCTGGACAAATGACTCAGTAATGCCGGTAAAGTCAGTAACTAATGATCAATTAAATTGAATTCATTTATTCAACATCAGCTCACAAGGCTTTTTTACAAAAACAAGCAGCTCTGACTCGTACCCATTTATCCAGATTCAGTCTGAATTAAGTTTAAAGCGGACTGAACCCACCTGCACACTCACCGCTCCCGGACTCGGCAGCTCGTCCTCCAGTTTCATTTTGGACCGTTTGTGATGCATCGGGTCGCCCGTGCTGCTCACAGCTGACTCACTCGTCGGTTTGGCCTTTGGACAAAACACCAGAAGATTTCCAACTTCATCATTTCACCCCCTAATTGCGCAGTGCCACGTATCCAAATAGCTTTACCCTTCACGGGAACATTAAAAATGCATGGGATGCTTATAAGCAACTCCAATTATTTACTTAATCAACAAGACAAAACTGGCGGGGCTGACTCGTAATGATTTCTGCAACCGGAGCCTTAAACCGCGCCAGCAAGGAACAGTGCAATTCAGTGTATCACATTAGCTCCTCTAATCATTGCAATTAAAGCAATCTTATGAACCAATTCCACCAATGAATGACCTGGCTTTGGCCCCTGGCCCAAATATGCCCCTCAGGGGGATTCATGTAACACAATAAGGCTCTTTGAGAGTAGGAGAATTAACACAGAACTTTTTAGACATCTGGAATACGAGACGGGTTCTGCCAGGTCTTATTCAAAAAGAACGCTGCGCTTTTCACACGGCTATACGACGGTTTCATATCTCCGACGTGACACATTTTTGACTCGTGTTTGATATTCAATTTCAGGCCAAGAAAACGAAGGGCCTGCTCCAACATCTACACCTTCAAGCTTGAGTGAAATCTGCAGCCGACCACCTGCGCAAGCCAAGAGTTCCTCTGGAGAGATGAAGGGGGAGTCACGCTGAAGCTTTAGCAACACTGTACCACTTGTCAAGCACGGCGATGGTGGCATCATGCTGAGGGAGTCTGTCGTAATTAACACCAAACTGTTTTGACATCTAGAGAGTGAGACTGAAGCACATGCTCTACCATCAACTAATTTGAGTTGCACTGAAATCTGCAGCAAAATGACATCTGGAAGAAAATTTTTTTTTTTTTTTTTGTATGGCACTAGTGGCCTTTATTCATAACAGCTGAAGAGGAAAAGGGGCAGAGAAACAAGAGGAAGACATGCAGCTAATCGCCCGAGACCGGGAATCGAACCGGGAACAACCGAGTTGAAGACTGCAGATAGGTGGATATGGTTAAAAAAAAAGTTTTATGATGAAAAGATTTTACTTGCTACTTGTCCACAATGACAAGACGTCTATGTTTGGGAAGTCAAGGTGAGGAATGCTATCATGCACGGTGGGGTTAGCATCATGCTAAGGGCTGGTTTCTGCATTAAATGCAGAAGTTTTCAGATATCTCTGTAGCGGGACGAGTTTTACTGATTTTAATCTCGAGTTTTGTTGAATTAAAAGATTCACCTTCTCCAAACATCAACAACTTCAAGCTCAACTGAAATCTCCGGCCGCCAACGTGTGGACAAACAAAAACAAATGGCATCTTTAGAAAACCTTTATTGACTCATGAGACAAACAGTGACAAATTAGCATTTCCTGCAGTCTGGCCCAATTTGACTGTTCCACTTTTGAGACGTTGAAAATCAAGGCACGGGGACACAAGAGAGAGGATGGGTCATAAACACTGAATATTTACTTGAAATGCCAGCCCGCACATGACGTAAGATTTGAGAAAAAAAAAAAAAAACAGGGGGGGGGGAACCCCCTTTGGATCCATCCATCCATGTCAACGCCCCCCCACTCTCCCCATCGTCGTTCTCTCTCTAGTGATTAATGGATTCAGCAGTGGGATTCTATGCTAACAAGCCCCTGGTTGTTTGCTGCAGGCACGTTCTCGTTCTGTGCGCAGCGGGGCGAAAAACCAGAAACAACACGAGTAGGAGGAAGGAAAGTCCCAGGAGGAGGAGGAGGAGGAGGAGGAGAGAGAGTGGGTTCCCGCTCGCTCACACGTGGCCGGCGTGCGCCGCCGCCGCCGCTATTAACGCGCGGTGATGAATGGCGGGCACCGCTGTCCTCACCTGTGACGAGTCGTTGGAGACGGCCGAGCGATCGCCGGCGCCGAGCCCAGACGGGGGGATGCCGGGCACGGGCCGCTGGGGGGCGAAGGACGGCGTCGGGTGGACCAGCGGCGGGCTGTGGCCGAAGGCGGAGCCCACGATGCCGGTCTGGCGGCCCATCAGCTGGTGGTGCATGTGCAGCGCCATCGGAGAAGGAGGGTAGGCGAAGTTCAACACGGGGCTGGGGGACGGCAGAGACAAGCAACAACAGGGTGAAACAACTCCGCAGCGCTTCAGACATTAATTACAGGAGCAACGAGGCGAAGGAGGGGAAGTTCGGCGCGTAAATGGATTGTTCTGGATAACTCCTCGTCCCCGTGGGGCAATCTGACACGAGGTGGCGTGGTAACGCTTTGAACCGTGGGGGGGGGGGCTGCTGCTGGGAAATAAAGCTTGTTAACACAGTGAATTATCAAGTGGTGTGTGTAAGGCGGTGTGTCATTCGTCCACTGGGCAAAATAAAACAGACGATAAATAACCGCTAATCTATCTGGGAGCCGTGCAGATAGTCCGTGAATCTGTTTTTCCCTTTTAGCAACATCACAGCCACAAACTTTAACTTCTGCTAGAGTATTCCAAAAAAAGGTAAAAAAACAAAGCAACTGGACTTGTTTTCCGTAGTTGAAGACGTTTCGCTTCCTCTCCAGGAAGCCTTCTCAATTCAAAAAGTTGAATTTGCATGTTATCTAAGCCATTACAAGGCCCTTGTTTGCCAATTGTATAAAGCTTGTTACTCCACATTACTCCAGACTTTTTGAATTGAGAAAGCTTCCTGGAGAGGAAGCGAAACGTCTTCAACTACGGAAAACAAGTCCAGTTGCTTTGTTTTTTACCTTTTTTTTGGAATGACCATGACCTGGATGACTGAGAATCTTCACCAGCATTCTGCTAGAGTAGCTTCGCACGATCCACACCAAAGTCACGTTTGATTGGGAAGCCTTAAGTATTATTTTTAATAAAATCCAAGCAGTGTGGGCTGTGTTTTTCTATCCACCCCCCCTGAATCCATACTTTGTCTCGACCAGCTTCGTAGACCCCTTCAAAAATGGCATTTTTTCACCATTCTTCTTAACAAAAAAGCTCAAGTTCTAGCACACGAAATACGCAGCGAACTAAACCAGGCGTGTCAAAGTTATATCCTTTCTGTATCTTTTAGCCGTGTCCCTGAACCAGCGCACCTGAATCCAACGGCTGCTGTTCAGGATCCGACTCGTTGATTCAGGTGGACTCAGGTGGTTTCTAGTTTACCCGGCCCATAGTATGACCACTGAGCTATATAATACACTGGAGTGCTAATCACCGTCTGTTTGAACGAGTCGCTTTTTGAAGCCACCAGCCGCCATATTGGTACTCCCTATTTCCCCCCAGTAACTAGGGAATATGTGCGCTACAGCATCGAATAACGAGGATTTTCTCATGTTCAGGGGGGGGCTTAAGACTTTTAAAATGTCAAATGCCATATAGTTTTATGTTATGTTCTAAAAATATCAAGTACTGAGAAAGTCATGTGCTGAAATATTTAGCATTTTATTCATTTAAATATATATGTTTAACATTTAGAAATATATAAATAACAATATACAAAAACATATATTTACATATGTGTATACATATATAAACATATATACATATACACATACTTATATATATATATATATATTTAATATGAATAACATGTAAAATATTTCAGCACCTAATTTCCTAGTAGTTTATAGTGTTAGTACATCCACTGACTGTAGAATTACCTGTGAAACGTTTTCACTCAGCCAGAAAACTGCTTGTTATTGCAACCAAATCCTATTGGATTCTGTGAGAGTAGGGAGTAGCAAGATGGCGGCCAGTGACTTCAGTTTTTCGGCAAAATCAGCACCCCAGTGTATTATATAGCTCATTGAGTATGACGCTGCCACCACCATGTTTCACCATCACGGTGGTGTGTTAAGGGCGAATACTGACACTGGAGAGGGCTGTATAAAATTGTGTGGCACACTTATTATTATTATTACTACGTATTTGCTTCGATTTGTCACACAAAATCCTAGTAGAGAAAAGAAAAAGAAAAAAAAAAGCGCTTAAGTTCTGTTTGTAACGCGGGTTAAATGTGGAAAATGTACTGGGGCACCAGCAATTATGCAAGGCTACTGTATTAATCTGAGTTTTGTCGGCCATAAAAATCCCAGAAGCCTCCTCCGCGCGGCGATCGTTAAAGCGCGGATAAACATGGATCTGTGTGGCTCGGCTTCATTCATTCTGCGCGCTGACAATTTGCTCTGCCCACGACCCATATGTCTGCTGATCTTATTATGAGCCGAGTGGAAATCAATGGGCCGAGACACATTCGGAGGCCCATCCGCTTGTCATATCACTCATCAGTCTGTTGGCTCGGGCTATTTGGATCCTGTCACTCGGACAGTGGCTGAGCGAGGAGCATGATTGATCAGGCTCCTTTTACAGATCGCTGATCAATGGCTGAGGGTGGGGCAATGGATCTTTCGCTTTCTCTCCCCCCCACCCCTCCCCTCTTTTCTGCTCTTTTCTTCTGCTTTGCTTTGACTATCCTCCGGTACCGGGGCATGATGTATGTGATGTTTCCCGGAGGTGTGCTGGATGACTGACACAAGCCGCCTGGGAAGCTGGCCCGCTGGCTGGCTGGGAGATCGTCACCCACACTGGGGTTTGACACCAAAGCACCACCACACACTCGTTCCTGCCAAATGCTTTATTTATGTATTGGGACGCCGTTCCGAAGGGAAAAACACGTCGAGTTTCTCCGTAAGCTGTGTGGAAAATATGAATCACCACACAGAGTCTTTGGTTCTGCCTGAACAATAATAATAATAATAATAATAATAATAATAATAATAATAATAATACTAATACATGAATATTTTTGCAAAACAACCATTTTTCTGCCGCAACCTTCAACACACCAGCAACATTTTTGGTGTTTTGCAAATTTGGGAGGAAGCCGATGTCACGACTACCAGCTCAAACCAGATATTCTGCACACCATGTAAGAAGAAACATTTATTTCCCCATTACATGAGATTAAACCTTTGCTGTTAATGGTCTATTATTATCAAAATGATTTAGATTTGCTAAACGGCACAATAATTACAGAGAAATTGAAATTCTGAACTTTACACACTAGAATTGCCATTTTTAAACTGTACGACTTTGGTCTAACATTTTCAGGATCCTTCTACAAAACTCTTTGCTGGATTTCTGGCCCCGTCTTCCTGATGGAAAGGCTAAAACGGAGTCAGGTTTTCGTGGTGGCCTCGCAAATCCATTGCCTTTGTTGTCCTTCAGTCCTTTTATTACTCTTTTGATGGTATTCTTAATAATTATCGATATCAATCAATATGATTTCTATTTTATTGATGCTTTGTATCTATATCGTCCAGCCCTGCTTGATGCTTCCACTAATTTATCCTCCAACATTGCTCGTTATAATAAGACACTTTAATTTTAGTTAAAAAATGTGGTCTTTCTTCCTGAGTGCTTTTGCTGACTACCACCTGCCTTTTTATGGCCCTTGGGCATAATGGCTTCTTCTGTGCGGATTGGCCTTTCAGCCCATGTCCACTTTGTATAATGACACTCTCCAATAGCTTCAGTCAGCATCTTCACAAGGTGTTTTGCTTTGTTTTAGGGTTTATTGACACAGAACAGTGTCCCTACATTACAAGACATATACAGGTTAATTATCACAGTTTATGACTCCTTGTTTTGTAATTTATCAAATATACATAATTGTGCTAATCATAACCGACTGTGAATAGGAAAGGTTGAGTCTGATTTGACGTCCAAGAGTAAGAAAAAATGGTTGCGTCAATATCTGGTTCCAACTGTAATTTTTGGCTGCTTTTGACTGCCGTCCACCCTGGATCTGACCTCAGATGGATGTGGTGTCAGTAAATCTGTCTAAAACCGCAGTGCAGTCTTTAAATAATGCTTATTTTAAAGACAAATTGCCAAAATTGAGAAACTTGTTCAAAGTTTAAAGGAAGCCAAGCGAACAACCTACAGCTCATAGGAGGAGATTTTGACTGGAAGACTAGCCAAAGTCAGATTTCCATCCAGAAAACACTGCAAAAACGGATCTAAAAATAAGTAAAATGTTCTTAAAAATAGTTTGATCAGGTTAATAAGATTATCTGCCAATGGAATGGGTATTTTTGACCCCTACAATAAGATAATTAGATATACTGCACTTGAAATAAGATGATGGAGATGAGTTGTTCCTGTTTTAAGTGCAAAAATCTTATTCCATTGGCAGATCATTTTATTTATTTGCTCAAATCAAGGACAAAAACACTATTTTTAAGGAAATTTTACTTATTTTTAGTTCCGCATTTTGCAGTGAAAAAGAAAAATCAAACCTGCCCTAATTAATAAATCTAACATGGCCGCTGCGATTCAACTGTTCAACGATTAAACTTAAACTCCGCCCACCAGCATTTGTAACGATTCTTTTAGATGGTTTCCCTGAGTTCTCCGGTCTGTTACCTGATTGCTCTGGCGGAGAGGTGGCCGTAGGAGCCGCTGGTGGAGGAGCTGGAGCGGGAGCTGTTCATCAGGGTGGTAACTATGGCGTTCGGGGAGTTACGGATCATGGTCTGCAGGTCGAGGCTGTGCTCGGAGAGCGGCGAAATGGTGAGGGGCCGCTTCCTGTTGGGTCGTGCCGGGAGCCTCGGGCTTGGGAAGCGGGAATCTAAGCAATAAGGACAGAGAAAGACGTTAATGCGTCGTTTAAAGCTCTTATCAGATCTTTCAAGGCAAGAGAACCAGCTAAATTATTTAAAAAAAACAACAACAACACCATCAACCAAAACGAGCATTTAACGGTTCATACATGAATTTCTGTTTAAACTCTAACCTAATCAAACCCTAACAGATGACATGTGTGTCAATCACCAGACAAAAGGCCCATCTCAATGAGTGTTCAGCTGTCACTTGATGCACTGCTTGCATTTCATCCAGGAGAAAACATGCCTTTTATGTTGGAGGAACGCGCCGACTGTGTATGGTAATATTTCATCAAGTCCAATTTGACTCGTTATTCACATGCAATCAGTGTTGACTGGAAATACCAAAGAGGGGTTTTGAAAAGGTAAAAGGCGGAAACGGCGCAACCATTCTCTCCGCGCGCACAATGAGCCACGGGTAGAGATTAAAACATGACTTTTGTTGTCTTTTCACACGGAGATGTCACAAACAAGACAGAGAGAGAGAGAGAAAGAGAGAGAGAGAGAAGAAGAAGAAGAGAGATGGAAGGAGGGGGACAAAAAAACGCAGCGCTGAGGGGATGTCGCTGCTTTGTGCCTGAACTGACACAATGACTTTGTGACTCAAGACTTGGAAATAAAACATTTTGAGTTATTTCATAAAGGCAAACAAAACCCATACCCCCCCCCCCCCACACACACACACACACACACTCTCACATATTTACTTCCCCCTCAATCCATCCATCTCCCTAAAACGTAAATGCTCTATCTCTGGTCTGACACATTCAGAGATTACAGAGTGCTCCTTTCACATGGTAATCAGAGTGTGTGTGTGTGTGTGTGTGTGTGTGTGTGTGTGTGTGTGTGTGTGTGTGTGTGTGTGTGTGTGTGTGTGTGTGTGTGTGTGTGTGTGTGTGTGTGTGGTGACGGCGGCGTTCTGGCACACACAGGCCCGAGCTGCTTCTGAAGCATCGGGAGCTTTATGGAGAGCAACACCCTCTGTACATTTCTTTTTTTTTTATTTCTTTTTTTTATTATTATTCTAAGGAGGATCTCGCTTGTGTGAGAACACAATGTAGTTTGTCACATGGGATCCCTTGACAGGTTTTTTTTTTTTTTTTTGTCGCCCGTTCACCAGCCGAAACAATCCATTCCTCCTGCCAAAAGTCTACTTTTATACCTGCGATACGGACGGATCTGACACCTGAAACAAGGCGCATCCACTTGTGGAGAACTGGGGGGGGGGGGATGGTGGCGAGAGAGAGAGAGAGAGAGAGAGAGAGAGAGAGAGAGAGAGAGAGAGAGAGAGACGGAGAGCCTTGCTCGGGAGAAGGGGGCCTGTGTGCCATCACTGCAAAGCCTCATGGGACCGGTGTTTATTAATGCACAGCCCAAATGATAAATCGGCCAACCGGGGAGAAAGAGAGGGAAGCGTCCAGGCTCGTAGCAGGACTGTCCCTCTAATTTCCTCTTGATTTATGGACGGGATGGCTGGTTACTCGCCGCGTCATTAATTTCGAGGGGCCGGGGAGGTTTGCGGATGGGCCAGACTGACGGCGGTGGAAATAAAAAGTTGGTTCCAAAACTGGGGTTGAACCCTCGGCGACCCACCTGGGAGGGGAGCGGGGGGGGGGGGGCTATAACAAATACACTCCACTTTGTGGAGAGTAAAAGCGGCTCCTGGAGATGGAGGCGCAGTACAATAACTATTGTTCTTACAATCAACGAGGTTCTAATTCCTGTGACAAGCTACGTCCCCCCAGAAACAACTCGTGCACTGAAAAGGACTTTTTTTTTTTTTGTCAATTCAGCTTATTTTTCCTAAAAATGTATGGAAAACTCTGAAAGATAAGAAAAGAGAAAGACTTTCATCTAAACCTAGCCAGAAGTTTGCTTTTGTCTTGACCTTGAATCTATGTAGAATCAAACATTTTCTTAAACAGGTCTCCAGTCCATCACAGGGCAAACAAACACACGCTTTAACACATACAGGGGCAATTTAAAGATATCAGTTAATCATATTTTAGTTGTGTTTTGTGGACTGTGGGAGGAAATCATGAAACTAAACCTACCTAAGTTTCTGGTTTTATTTATTAAAGCCGTTTTCCCCCTGAATGGAAAGTGATAGCTTTTCCTCTAAATACCTGACCACAAGTTTTATTTCTATCTTGACTTTTACAACTTTAAAAAGTGCTGAGAACTAAAAGCACAAAATAAAAATCTATTTTATAAACGTATTTCTTTATTTTGTTTGTCCTGAAATTGACATGATTGTTTTTATTCTAAATCTCAATACATGTCTTTAAAACTTTATATAACATATTCAAAAACTATTTTTCAGAGACATTAAACTAAATTTGAGACTTCTTTTTTTTTTTTTTGGCCCTGAAAGGTAAGTGATACAGAAATCTACACAGAAGCATGTTTTTCCTCTCTTATTTAGGTCTTTTGGTTTTACTAGTGATAGTTATATTCCCCTTTTTTGGTAGCTTGCTCACTTGGTTGCCTTACAGGAAAACAATAAATCTTGCATTACTAAAAAATATAACCTTTTATTCATTTCACTTTTGTTTATTGATAGCTGAAAACATTTAAAGATCCTAAGAAACAGAAGCTTCAGGTTCAGTTTAGAAAATGTCCCATTAGATTTTATTTTTATTGCCCTTAGGGGCTTTCATATGGTGTATATTCTTTTCAATTAAATTAATCTTTTGCGAAACACCACAAAAGTATAACAGAAAACTGTTTATACTTTCTAAATGATGAAAAAAACACTAATGATGTGGATTATATGTGCATATTGCTTAAAGGGGATTAGGTGTAAACATATGAAGCTGTTTTGTCAGTCTAAATAAAGCAGCACCAGTGTTTAAACTTTAACGTAAACCTGTTTATGCAAACAGTTTCCTATTAGCTAAAAAAAAATAGCACAGGGATTAGTTAATAGAAGCCGCAAATAAGCATCATAGTGCAGTGTACACTTCAGTCAGAGTGATCTATGAGAGCTATGGTGCTAATTAGGCGCTACTAACGCAGACAATAGACCATTAAAGCACAAATAGGCAGGACAGGCCCATTGTTTCATTAGCAGAACTCTCTCTGAAGGTAATTACACTCATCTGGAATAGACTAAAATAGCTCCACGGTAGCCCAGATTATCACTGAAAGCCTCCTGATACACTTCGCTGTTCCCAAAATCCGCCAAAGCTTTAAAGTGTTAATTTTCTTTTTCGCGGCACAGGAACACACATCGTCTGAACGTGATGAGTTATTACCAGCAATGATCACAGGCTAGTGTGCGTTTTTTTTTTTTTTTTTTTTTAAAGTGAGGAGCACCGCATCGCCACTTAAAATTTGGCCCTAATTGTTTTGTTTCAGTCTATTAATCTTAAAAAGTGACACAGAAGAAAGGATTTCTCCCCAGTGATGAATGGCGGGACATTCCAATTCCCACTTAATAGCAATTAATTTTCTGATACCCGCACAAGTTTGGCTAGTTTTAATTAGTTTGTTCGCAGGAACGGCGGGGGGAAGTTCACCCCGGGTTTTCCATGAAAGCGGTGTGTGTCTGACTAAATACGCTCCCGTCAAAGGGAGCGGGGTGAGGCTGTCTGACCTCCCTAAGATTCGGTGTGCCTTTAATTTCCTATTTACACTTTAAAATAACTCATTAGCATAAGTCCTTTGCGCACAGTCCTGAGCCCGCCACATTAAGACAATGGCTCGTTTGAATCCCGTCAAAGGAAGGTTGAAACAAGCCTCCTCGACGTGGTTGAGGTGTAGCTCGATCTATTTATATATGTTTATATACAGTATACAAACCAGAAAATAGGCGCGCTCTGGAGGCGCACTTTTAAAGGTTGAATTCCCGCAGGGGCCACCCACACTTTACTGAGAAGGTATGAACCCATAAGATGGAAAGGTGCGGTCCCAGCTGGGACGAATGTGGTGGGTGTCTTTCATCACACAGGGAGGCTGAGAACGTCCAACTTATTTCCACTCAGCGCTTCTTAAAGCATAGTTTCTAATAAAAGAACCAATTATTAGTGTATAAAAAGCCTTAAAGCAAATATTGCAAAAGCCTTATCTCACACTGTGTGAAATGAATAAATCCACCTATTGTCTAAACCCGTTGTAGGGATGCCTATCTTCAGCGGCCGTACACCTTGGACAGGTAGCTAGTCCATCACGGGACAAATCTCTCACATCTCAGAGACATTTAGAGACAAATTAACCAAAGAGTCGTGTTTTTGGACTGTGGGAGGAAGCTGGAGTACCCAGAGAGAACGCACGCATGCAGAAAAACCCCAGGCCGGGGTTTGAACCCAGGACCGCTTTGCTGCAAGGCCACAGTGCCATCAACTGTCGCACCATGAAGCCCCTACCTTTAATAATTAAGTTAAATGTATTCACTGGATGAATTTGTTTTTACAGACCTACAGGTGGCGCTAGTAGCGGCACCACAAACAGTTCCTTTAAAATTAAATGCATCCCGAGTATTTTTATAATCTCTACATTAATGTTTTAGGGTAACCTGGCAACTGATGAACTTTTAATAGCGGAGGAACCTTTATTAATTAAAATTTTAATAATTTTGACTTTGCCACTCTTCAACAGCGGAAAGACAAGAGAACATGGCAATGAAGTATCTTTATAGGGCTGTCTGTATGGTTGTAAAGTGCATTGAGATCAATTGTGTTGTGAACTTGCTCTATGTAAATAAACTGAATTGAAGTGACTACGTCTGGAAATGGCTACAAGATAAATATCCATGGGGCTAAAATGTCTTCAGTCAGAGTAATAATTAAGATGTGGCAGACGAGGCTGGACAAGGGTCTCAGTTTATCTTCCCAACGTGCACAGTGAGGAGGTTGCTAAGGAATGTTAGAAGAAAAAAAATCTCCAAAACTCAAAAGCTGCAGCCAATAGTGGCATCTACATGCCAAACACTTGTTTGTTTGAAAAAAAGTCTTTCATGTCCCACCATCTGCTTTATCTGGAATCAGATAAAGCAGATGGTGGTTGGGGAAGGCTCCGCTGGAGCTTTTCTGCAACAAATAGTCCCAACAAATGATAAGTATCTGGGAAAGCCCGCTTTTAAGCACGGTGGAGGATCTGTGCTGCTGCGGGTTTGTTTCTCTTCTACAGGCGCTAGGAGTCTTGTTAGAACACAGGTAACTACGGACTCTTCTAAATACTAGGACATTATGAATAAAAACTGAGTTTACTCTGACAGAAAGCAGATAATAAGTCTCCATTGGGTCTTTCAGATGCATAATTCTAATAACCTTATTTTCACATAACCTGACCCTAGCCAGATGAATTTCGTTCCGCCTAGCTCCGCCTAGCTTCATTCACATCCATCTGGGACATCTCCCATAGAGAGTGATTTCTTCAACCAATTTTATTGTCTAGCCAATCAGGACGCAGGGCTGGAGTTTCATAGATGTGACGTAGTGGAGAAGCGACCGTGACGTAAGACTGTTTTGATTCAGACAACAATGGCGGCTCGCATCGGGGAAGCAAGCGTTAACATTGATGCTGCTATTTCTTCCGTGTTGTCCAATCTACCTAATATTGTTTCATTAAAAGAACATCAGAGAACGCCTCTGAAGGCTTTTGTTGATGGAAACAATGTTTTCGCCCTTCTCCCGACCGGATTTGGCAAGTTTTGTTTTCCGGGGCGCGCCCGTGGTGGAGCGGTTAGCGCAAACCTTATTAGGAGGCCTTTAGTCCTCAACGCGGCCCGGGATCGACTCCGACCCGCGGCGCTTTGCCGCCTGTCTTCCCCTCCTCTTCCTGTCAGCTCACTGTCAATAAAACGCGTGTCACTAGAGAGCCAAAGAGCAGCGATTGGTCAGAGTTTTGTCCCCCCTCTGTCCCTCAAGTTTTGGGGGTATCATCTTATCTATTGGTTGTCCCACATTTCTTGTTCTAGTGTTTATGTATCTAGTTAGCTTAGCGGCTAGCTTAGCGGCTAGCTTAGCGGCTAGCTTAGCGGCTAGCTTCGGTATTAGTCGTTCATTGTAGCTCCGCTACTCTCACCGTATACTTTGAACGTGGCTGAGAGTCACAAGAAGCAAACTGCATACAAGTTTACGAGAAGAAGAGAAAGGCCTCAGTAGAAAGAAATAAGACCAGAGTGAATTTGGGAGATTTTTTTCCGCACAATCCCCCTGAGGAGCAGAAGAGCAGGAAAGACGGTCTTGCACATTGCATTGTTATTCAAAAAGGGACTTGAGGAAACGTCCGGAAAAATCACTGACTCTGGCTTTAAACAAATATATCTCAAAACCCTCTGTCTTATTCATATTTTGCTTTTAAAATGTCTAACTTTCTTGTATTATTTTGGTTAATTAATAGCTTGACAGGCTTTCTGAAGCTCTTTCAAACTGTTCTCCTACGTGTCTGCTTAGTTGCAAGCACTGGTTTCACTGCAAAAAGGGAACTAAAAGTATGTAAAATGTTCTTGAAATTAGTGTATTTTACCTTGATTTGAGCAGCTTAATAAGACTATTTGCCGATGGAATAAGAGTTTTGCACTTAAAATAAGAATATTTCATAGCCATCGTGTTATTTCAAGTGCATGATATCTAATTATCTTATTTTAGGGGTAAAAATACTCATTCCACTGGCAAAAAGTCTTATTTAGCTGCTCAAATCAAGGGAAAATATACTAATTTTAAGAAAATTTAGCTCACTTTTAGTTCTCTTTTTGCAGTGTTTATAACAGTAGGTATTGCTAAGGTAAGCGGTCAAAAACAAAAGAAAACACCTGTTAGAGCCAGAGGAAATATCCTTCAGCATCCATTAAGTAAGAAAAAACACAAACTTTATTACACCAACTGGAAATCCTCCCTTCTTGGAAATGTGCTGAAACATGTGCACAGTCTAAGATCACTGCAGACTTACTCTCCATCGCCTGCAGGTACTCCATGTGCAGGGCGCTGGCGCCGCCGGCCCCGGCTGGAGACGCCACCGACGGGAGGAGGTCTGTGGTGTACGGGCTGCGGTGGCCGGCCAGCAGGGCCATCTGGTGGTAGTAGTCGGCCGTGGTCAGCCCGGTGTGAGGCGCTGCAGCGGGAGGGAAACGGAAGCTCGGGTCAGCGGGAGAGGGAAAACCGAACATTTAGAAGGAAGTTGGTGAGAGGGAGCAGGAAACAACAGCTTTAATTTATTAGGCGGCGAAGGGAAGGCCGAAAAGGAGGAACACCTGCGCTGCATTAGAGAAGGTGCACTCATCTACTTTGGATGATAATTAGCTCAGCAGAACCGTAATGAGCAACATTAGCAAAGCCCATCATGTTAACCAAAACAGCTGCACAGGGAGCGTCACCTGAAGTGGAGAGGCTCACTGGGGATTCCTGATTGCTCAGAGATTACGGCGGAGAACAGCATAACTGATCGTGTAGCAACACAGCCCCAGAAATAGCCTATATCGCTTCCTTTTACCGCCCCATAGTCACTTCCACAATGTTTTCCACAAGTGCTGGACACGCTTGAACTTTTTTCACATTTGGACAAACACAAATGTCAGAGTATTTTATCGGGAATTTCATGTGATAGACCAAGACAATCTAAATGTGGGACCGTTTTACTTTCTGTTCAGCTCCCCCGACTCACAGAATGACTTTTAGCTTTGCACATCTGTCTATTAAAACCGTTGTTTCTATACTTTCTTATTTATTCATCTATATATTTTTGCAAACGAGCTCAAGCTCGGCTATACTGAATGGAGACCCGTGTTCGAACGGCGAGTTAAAAATTGTGACCTCAGCAGGATTTGAGTCTGTACTTTGACTGAGCCATTCCAACACATGGAAAGGCTTTAATTGAAGCATTTCATTGCAAGTCTTCGTCCTGCTGGAAGGCAAAACCCGCTTCAAATGTGGACTCTTTCAAGAAGCAGTAAAAACTGTTTATTTTTTTTAAATTGGCCATTTGGTGAATGTTTATATCGTGATTTTATTAAGTTGTCACATTTTCCTTATGTTATTTCAGTTTTGCTCGGTCTGTGAAAGGCGCTTAATAAATATACTCTACTTACTTACTTAAATCTTCATCTTCTACGATCATCCAGCATCCCCCCCCCCCCATCTTTCCTTTATCTCTACCCAGCTTCCCTGTCCCTGCTGAAGAAATGGGTTCCCGCACCATTAAGCTGCCACCACCATGTTTCACAGTGGGACTGGAGAGAAAGGTTGTCTAGAACAGTGGTCTGCAACCTGTGGCTCCAGAGCCGCATGTGGCTCTTTACACCTTCAGCTTTGGCTCTTAAAAACCTAGACCAAAAATACGAGAGGAAATAATTGGTCAATGTTTCTAAATGTAAAGGTAATTTAAAATTGCTAGATTAAGGATGCATTTAGTTCTGGAATATATGCATAAAATTTCCAGAAGGAAAGAAACTAATGGTGTATGGAATATTTTACTATAGCTAAATTAAGTATCTTCTTGTCAATAGGTTGCAAACGACTTGCTTTTTAATCATTTTGATGCCATTTGCTATAAAATTCAAATGTCCAATTGAAGAAAATGCATCAAACCTAAACATAAAAATACTGTTGGTTAAATAATAATAACTGTTGATCTTTAATAAAAAAAAATTAAACAAATTTCCTATAATATACTATAAAAACAAGCTTTTATTTCGAACAGAGGTGTAACTTTTGTGGCTCTAAACAAAATTTATTTAGCTGAAACGTGGGCAAAAATGGCTCTGCGGGTTACAAAGGTTGCTGACCCCTGGGCTAGAAGTTTTCATTCGGTCTCATGTGAGAAGAGCAGCTTCTTCCGCACGCTTACTGTGTTCCCTGCGAGGTTTGTGGCAAACTGTAAAGGAGACTCCAGGTGACTCTCGCCTTGCAGTTCTTCCCCAGGGCAGAGTTTCAAAAGTTGCTCCAACTGAGCCGTGGATCTCTGCAGCTCCTCCACAGCTAGCACCGCCCTCTGGGCTTCTTCTCTGTAAAATGCTCCCTTTTCCTGGCTCATAAAATCTCAGATGACCTCTTTCCACTTTTAGACGATGTGTCGAACAGAGCTCTGTTGTTTCCTGACCTGACTCTGTTTTAAACAGCTTTTCCCTCTGACCTGTCTGCTGTTTCCCTTGGTCCTCTGTTTGTTCTGTAACGTTCTCCGACGGAAACCCCGAGGCCCTCAGAGAACAGCTGGTTTTATCCGGACACAAAATAACACACAGGTGGACTAAACTAACAATTTGTGTTGCTTCTAATTGTTTGCGCTTCCTTTAAGGGTACCAGGATAAAAAAAATCCCAATAAAAGCCACTGGATGCTGCAGTGCGTGCGGTAAGAGAATGTGGGCCTTTGCATCTCTTGGCAAACATGTTGCCTGCGTGGTGCACGCATCAGCGCTGCAGTCTGCAGATATGCAACCTGCTCCCCAACTCTGCTGCGTCGGGAAAACAAAAAGGGCCTAAATCTTCTCAGATAGATCTGAGCATTTGAAAAGATGCCGCAAAACGATCCTGCCTCCACTTGGTTTTTTCTCTCTCTCTCTCTCTCTCTCTCTCTCTCGGCGCTCCTCCATTCCAAGTCGTTCCCTCAGTCGGAGTTCTTGAACCCGAGCCCAAAAACAAACATCTGGCAGAAGGGGCTTCCGTATGCAGATACTGTGAGAAAGAGAGATGGGTGGGGGTGGGTGGGACTAACAGTGTGGTTATGGATAAAGATATGGAATCGGTTCAGACCTTTGCAGCTCCCCCAAATTTGAGAAATAAAGAGGCAAATAAAAAAAGAAACACTGTGTGAAGAGATTTCCTCTTAAGTCTGGCCCGTTTGCCTACAGAGCGCATCCATGATTGGCTGACTGAAAAGGGATGGGAAAGAAAATTGTAAATTAATTCGATCTGGCTTTTATGTCTCAGGCAGAGGGGTTGGGAGGGGGGGGGGGGGTTTCTTAATTGTCGCCAGTGTTCCGCCTCAGCTTTGCTTTCGCATTCACCCGTAATGCGTCCCATTCAGGATCCGCGCGCGGAAAAGAGCTTTGTGGAATTTCTAAATCAGAAACGTTGGCATCCGAGTGCCATCCTGGGGGCAAAAAGAGTGGGGGAGAAAAAAAAAAGAAAGAAAGAAAGAAAAAGGGGATGCGGAGAAAGCAGAGACTCGCCTGAGGACTCGGCGAGCGGAGCCACCGGGTGCTCCTTCGGCACAACAATAGGATCGGGGGGCAGGCCTACCTCTGAACCCGGTTGTCGTGGAGAAAATATAAAGCAAAAATGTGTGAAAGCAAATGTGTGGCAGCAGGAGGGTGGCACCAAATCCCACCCACTTTTAAATCTCCATTAGATTCTGTTAATTAATTCATCATTATTCAAATGTACTTTTTGCTGGGGGAAAAAAAAAAAATCTTTGCATATTGAAGTAGGAGGCTCCCTGTAAGCGCAGTGATATACTAACAACACAAAAGCTGATGGGTTAATTAATCACCGAATTGATTAAAGGAGTAATTAGGTGCCTTATTCGCCATTCACGGCATTATGAATTAAACGGGGGATCATGTGGTAGGTTGGAGAAACTATTTTGATTTAAAGCAATCCGGGCCTGGCGCACATTACGTTATGGTAATGGAAAACCTGGAGGGCAGAGAGTCTGAGCCGTTTGCAAAGAGCCGAGTTCAAGCGCGGGAGAGGGGCTGAGTGAAGCAGACTCTTCTAGCCTTCACTAAGAGGCTATCAGGCCGGGACGAGATTAAGGGAAGTGTGCAGATGTAGAGGAAATAACCCCACTATCTGCCAATTCACACATACATTCAGACATCAGACAGGTAGCTAAAGAGGGAGTTTGTGACTGATGTGCCAAAAGCTTGACAGCTGAGGATGTAAAGAGCGAATAATGGGTTATTTGGGCATTTGAAGATCTAAAAGCTGAATGTAGATGTGGATCTTTGTAGCAAGAGCTCAGGAAATTTGAAGGAGATAGGCCTTGACCGTACCTACATGTATATATATATATATATATATATATATATATATATATATATATATATATATATATATATATATACATATATATATATATACATATATATATATATATATATATATATATATATACATATACATATATATATACATATTTACATGACCATGTTGTACAGTTAGAATCTCCTTAAACTAAATCAAAAGACTCTGCATGCCATTAAGGATATTAACGGTGAACTGTACAGTTTACTTTAAATCTGATTCAGACTATTTAGATCTTTGTAAAAGAAAAGTGGAATAAAGGTCTATTTGTTACAGGAACGTTTACTTTATTAAGGATTTATCTTAAGAATATAATTGAAGGGCAACTTCTTAATATGTGTAAAGCACAGTGAGCCTCATTTGTTAACAACTGGTGTATATTTAAGAGCAGAAATCATGGTAGTCCAAGTTCCTCCTGTGATTATTATTCACAGCGATTCACTTTGTCCACATTTTATCAGGTTATAGCCTTATTTCAAAACAGATTTAGTTTATTTTCTCCCTCAAAGCTCTATACGCAACACACCGCTGTGCTGTGTTTTTACACAGCGCAATGTAAAAAAGTAGATTATTACAACTTTATTAAGAACTAAAATCTTAATACTTTGTAATTGCTGCCCCTCTGGCAGCAATTACAGCCTCAATTCTTCTTGAAAACAAATTCAGCACAGCAGTCTCAGACGTCCAGAGATGTTCAGTTGAATTCTGGACTCTGGCTGGGTCACTTGAGATCCCCATTTCCATCAAAAGTCCCAGGAATTAAATACCTGGGATTTTTTTTATTACCTGGGTAATATTTTGTGCTTTCTGTTTCAATTGCTCTACAAGGCAGCAAAAAATTATTTAAATCAGGCGATGGGGAAGTTGTGAATAAAACTGCACTACACTTCCAGTCCAGCGGGTGGCAGTAAGAAGAAACCAAAAGCCAAACAAATACAACCCTACCAAGAAGATGGTGCCATGCCATTTGTTCACAAAGCAAAATGGACAACTGGCATATTTCCTCTTCCTTTGGTCCATTCTCAGTCATGAAATGTAAGCTTGAATATGAATCTTGTATAAAGTCGGAAACAACATTCAAGTGTTAATGTGGTGGGTGATCAGCATATGACCCTGCCCCTCAACAATCCCAGGCTAACCTCACAGCCACACCCTCAGATCAGGACCTTCCATCCATGAAACTGTGAAACCAGGAAATTAAAAATTACTTGGGTAAAAAGTAATTTCTCGGGTATTAATTGGATAAGAAGTAATTTTCCGCTCGTTTCGACAGAAACAAGTGGAAGGCTTTCAAAAACCTGGACAAAGGCTGAAACCCCCTGCAATAGAAAACGGATTCTTAAAGGTACACACAGCGTTCTCCTGAACCCCCCTCCTTTGACATCTTAGCTGCTTGTTTGGGGCTGTCGTGCTCAAAGATGAACCAAGGCCACCTTGGAGCAGGCTTTCATCCAGGATGTCTCTGTACGACATTCACTGTTCCCTCTATCATGACTAGTCTCTTAGTTTCTGCCAATCAAAAGCATGATGCTGCCCCCCAGCCCCCCGACACCCCATGACTCCCTGCAGTGATGGTACAGGACAGGTGATGAACAGTGCTTGGTTTCCTCCCAACATAACACATGGCGGCCAAAGCGTTCAATCTGTGTCTCTTCAGATCAGAGAACTTTATTTCTCTCAAAGATATCCCTGGGTTCTTGGCCACCTGCCTGACTAAGTCCCTTTTAATCGCCACCTTTAGATGGCCAACCAGGTCACTGCGCTGATTGGCACCTTCGAAGCAGCAGAAATTTAGATGTATCCGTCCCCAGATTTTTTGCCTGGACTCCATGCTCGGTTTGTGCTCAGTGGGACCTCATACAGACGGATGTGCGCTCTTACAAATCCTGTCAAATCATCTGAATTTCCCACAGGTGGGTCTGGAGTTGCTGTAGAAACATCTCAAAGATGATCACAGGATGGATCTGAGGTCAATTTCGAATTCTAAGTTCTTTTATTATTTATTTATTTTATTATTCTTAAGATTTTTGTAAAATTAAACAAAAAAATCACCTTACGGGTTGTTGTGTGTAGCGTTTTGAGGGGGGGAAATTAAGTTAATCCATATTCAAGTAAGGCTGTAACCCAAGAAAATGCTGAAAAAGTGAAGCGCTACAAATGCACGGTGCATCATTTCAGAGCCCTCGCCAACAAAAACGTTCAACAGTCAAAAAGTAATTTCTCTCAGATTTACAATTTTTACTTTATAGACTAGGAAATAATCCAGTAAAATTCCACACTTTTACAGACTGTTGTTTAAAAATTTGTCTCCAAACCTATTAGGAAAGGAAAGTGGGTTCACTGGGGCCTTTGGTTTATCTTTTCAACCAATTTGTTATTTATAGTTGTGATGGCGCAAAAAATTTATCCATGCTGTTAAAAATAAATCCTTGATCCTTGACACCTCCCTGAAACAAAAACCCTCGTTTCAGACCTCTGCGGTGGTTTTATAAACTGCATTTGGTCTAAAACAGGCACTCCCAGGACACCTGAAGGTCCCTCCTGACCGACCCTCCCCTGTGTAACTGCATGTGACCCCGCCGCTCACTGATGCGTCCTCCTGAGGTCTCTGACGCGTCTCGCAGACCAAAAGGATTAGCCTCCCTCCCCGAAAGCAGCCCCCACCCGTTCCGGGACGTTCTGCACTCATAATACTCCGACCCGCTAGCGCCCTGACTCAGATAACGTCTCCCCGACCCCCTGGGTCTTAATAGAGATGGATTTAGTTGCCTCTCACCTGACCTCCTCTGATCCCAAACAGGAATTAAACCGACGCAGAGAGGTGGAATTCCTCCAAATAGCAACTGATCAATTCCAACAATTATTATTTTAAAAGGCCTACCGAGGCGCCCTGCTGGGGTTGTGTGTGCGAGTGCTGCCGAGCGGGAGCGTGTGTCTGTGTGGGTTTGACGTTATTCACCATCTGCCGGGCTGAGGCCCCGGGTGGCCGGTACGACGGAGATGGAGGGGCTGCTGTGGAGGGAGCGGATGTAGTCCATGTACGGGCTGATGTAGGGATGCGGAGGGTGGAAGGGCGACTCCGCCCCCACCGACGGGTTCCGCTGGGGGGAGATCCGAATGAGGGAGATGTCGGAGAAAGCCGGACTGCCCGCCACCGTCGGAGCCCTGCAGAGATGCACACAAGAGGAGAACGTAGGAGGAGAATGACACGTGTGCTTCGTCCCAGAATAAAAATGAATAAGACAGACACATTTCTAAACCAAAGTTACTCCTTCACTGCAAAAACGGAACTAAAAATAAGTCACATTTTCTTGAACTGTGCCTGTTTGTCCTTGATTTGAGCAGGTAAATAAGATGATCTGCCAATGGAATGAGTATTTTACCCCTAAAATAAGATAATTAGACATCCTGCACTTGAAATAAGATGACGGAAATGAGTTGTTCCTATTTTAAGTGCAAAAATCTTATTGGAGTGGCAAATCATCTTTTTTGCATGCTCAAATCAAGGACAAATACACTCAGTTTAAGAAAATTCAACTTATTTTTAGTTTAGTTTTTGCAGTGTTTATTTTTACTGCCACATTTATTTTAACCGTTCAATGTGAAATGTGCACCGGTATAAACATTGTGTTGTCATAACCAAACAGCAGCTGTTCTGGTTAGTTAGTACTTACCTGGAACACAAAAAAAAGTTTTATCAAGTAAACATGTTGAATATATGCAAAATGCACTTTGAAAAAAGGCTAAAATTGTTTGAAAAATGAGAAAAGTGATACATTTGAGTAAGACGGTTAATGGTTTTGGTTAAAACAATAACATGAGTAGAAAAGGCCCATTTATAAGGTATGAAAATAAACAGCCAATATTCAAAAGGCCTTTTTTCTCTAGGTTAAAGCGTCTAATAAGCAATAACATTTTCTGAAAATCCTTCTCTGTATCAGGGTGTAACTGCTGTTTAGCGGAAATCCTAAAACTGGGCTTTAGGAATTGGTCAAAACTGGATTAATTGATAGAAGTATTTTCAAGGACTAAACCCAGAGACTACTGCTTGTAAAGCTAACCTTGCTAATTCTGTTATTATCGCTCATTGTAAATATAAAATGCTTATCAGTCATCATTTTGTCCTAGTTTAGAAATGAAGTGAAAGCCTGCTTAGCTGCAGAGCTGTGTAGTGCTGCCTGCTCTCTCTCTCTCTCTTTCTCAAACCGTGTGACATCGCCTCTGTTAAAACTAAAGGGGGATCTGGATAGATGGGCTTATTCAGGGTCATCTTTAGTTACCCTAAATCAAATATATATATTTTTTAAATCTAACAAACACCAGCTTATTGGACCATTACCCTCTTAAATATGTGGCTCAATGGAGCTGCTCTTCATTGCAAATAGATCTTCAAAAAAAAAATAATAATAATCTTGTGATACACTGAAATTTCCCGTGATATGAGGCACGTTCCATTTAAAGGTGCGCAAAAAAAAGGAAAGAACATTAAGATTATGAGTATGTAGCTGTTTTTAGTTGGTTTTTACTGTGTTTGTCAGAAATCATTGTTTTACGTCACCAGAAAAATGTCATCGCTAACACTGCATTAGACAAAACAGCCTCTCTGCAACGACATCTTGAAGAAAGTCCGGCCAACAAGTTGTGACCTCCAGCTCGAGCAGACTTGGGTTTTGTTCTGAAAGTTTTGCAGTGGCCTAGTCAAAGTCAGGACTTAAATCCAATTAAGATGCTGCGACGTGACCTTGTGAAGTTTGGATACTTGTTTTTCGTCATAAATGAAATTATCACTTGAAAACTGCATTTTGTATTTACTCAGGTTGTTGTCTGATATTAAAATTTGTTTAATGTTCTGAAATATTTACATGTGTGTGTGTGTGTGTGTGTGGGGGGGGGGATTGTAAGAAGAAAATTGTAAGAAGGCAAATTCTTCTTCGCAGCACTGCAAGAAGAGTAGGACTGGGTGGACTGACAGCGGTGGGGCAAGATAAATAGATGGTAAAAGTATTTCTCTCCTTCCCACTGCAAGGCAGAGAGGAGAATGCAGCATTCCAGCTGCTCCCTACGCAGACATTTCCTCAGATCAAAGGCAGCTTTCACCACTACGTCTTAATCAGAGGGAAACGTTAGACCGAGCTCACCGCTGGCCAGAGCGAGACAAGCAAAGCTACGCCACAATTCTCCACAGCTCGGACGGCTTTGAGCTGAAACCGAACACGGAGTTGCACAGGATGGGTCCAAAATCCGTCTGCAAGTCTCACACAAAAAGCCTGTTTTTCAATCAAGTAAAAAAAAAAGAAAAGAATGTCAGGGCTTTCTATTCCTGCTTGTATTTTTGACAGAAATATGAAGTAAAGTTGAGGAAAACTTCTTAAAAGCCAAGTTTGGGAAGAACTAATTTGTCTCCCTGCTTATAATTGGCGAGGAGGGCCTGGAAACGGAGTAATGATGGCCTTCACCACAAAGGCCTTCCCCTGAGGATCTGCAGAAATCCACATATCAGCCGGACATTAACAGGCTAAAAGATTAGACTGAATTAGCCCCTCCGCTTCTCTGCGGCTTCCCCCGGCGGACCGCTCTACTGCGACAAAGGACCCCAGGAGAAGGAGAGGCTGCCGGACGGATGGAGGGAAGGGGAGGGGGAAAAGTGTGAGTTTAAGAGGGGAAAGGAGGAGGAGATGGAAAATAGTGAGAGACCTGGCCTCTCGGTTTGTCTCCGAGTGACCTTGAGCTGGGCCGGGGGGGAGCGGAACAGCCTAATTACAACCTCCGCCCCGTCCCCTGATCCCCCCACCAGCCCGCTTTGTCCCTCCGCTCCGCAGCCCGTCCTAATGAAAGGGCTCAGGCCAGGGTCAATAACGAGGAACCGAGGAGCAGAAACAAGCGCACGCACGCAGGCCCCATTCGAGCGGCAACCTACCCAACATCCTCCAGGAGATGTTCTGTAATGAGCCACAAAAGGGTGGAACGGGGCCGAGTTATGAGGCTCTCGCTTTGCTCAGGTGTGCAGCATCATGCCTCGCGAACGCTGATGCAACCTATGATGGGAAATCAGCAAAAACCGCGACGCGGCCGCTCGCCGAATCTTTACTTTCCGCGTTCTTTTGCGCGGGGCATCTTACAAACTAAAAAAAGCCGCATGTGTGCCTGAAAGAGATGAGCTTACGATAGGCGAGCCATGAGCCCGCACGCCACCATTTACACGGCTCATTTATAGAGACTTTGTTGTCGCACAGGTGAGCGAACGTCTCACACGTACGCAGCAAAACTCTTTTTTAGAAGCACTTACAGATGAGTGGAAACTGCAAAAACCAAAGAAATACACACAGAGGTTCATCCCAATAAATCAGAAAAAGACTGTGAAGTTAATCTAATATCAAAGATGCTTTATTCTATGAACAAGGGTTACAGTCCCCCCCTCCACATTATAGCGTTAAAGAGAGATTAAAAAATAAAATATAGCTTACAACTAATGAAAGCCCAACATTAAATTTCTCAGAAGCTTTGAATATCTCAGTAAAAACTGATTTTAAGGATTGTGAACCTTACAGTTGTCCACAAGGAGGGTAAGCAACAAAAGGTTATTGCTAAATCCGCTGGCGGTTTGCAGAATGTTGTGGTTAAGCGTAATAATGGAAAGTTGAGTAAAAAAAAAAAAAAAAGGTGCACGCAACCAACAAGCACAATTTCAAGAATTTTGGGAGGCAGAAGCTGACTGTTCCCAGGGTGCTGTCTGCAGGCAAATGTCTGCAGGAAAACTGAGTGGAAGGAAAAAGTGTGGTTAGAAAAAGGAACACGAGCAACTGCGGTAAATGAAACCCTGGTGTTGCTTCGGGACTATAAAGCAAAGCAGATTCACGAGTTTGGGAGAGGTCTGTTCTGTGGCTGGGCGTCAGACAAGAGACGCCGCACACAGACACATCCAGGACTGCTGAATTCCTTGAGTCAAGCCACACATGAACCATAGACAATGGCGTGTCTAACCTGGGCTAAGGAGGAGGAAAAAAACACATAGGGCTGTTGCTCAATGCTCCAAAGTCCTCTCTTCAGATGAGTAAAGAATATATGGGGTGTCATTAAATGGAAGATGAGCAACAGCAGACCCAAAAATGCAGCTGAGACCCCATTAATGCAACCTGGACTTACTTAACCCCCTCCATGCTACGCCACACTGATGGAGTCATTCGGGGATACATACGCCCCGACCCCACGGAGAGTGCATATATTGCGTCATGCGGGTTCACACTTTTTAGTAAGCTAACAATTCTGCTGTAAAATTGCCTTTAATTGGCCTTACGTGATTTTATTTCTATTTTGTCAACCACAGTTTTTCCTTCCACTTTACTTTCCATTGTTTTACGCTTGGACGCAGCACTCCAAACAGCCAGATCTTTACCCATAATGGTGCCGGCAAACCATAGGACCATAACATAAAGTGTCTGTGATAGTAACCCCTTTTTTTGTTAGTCTTACGTAATATTTTAGTCTTAGTTTTATGACAACCTGCTTTTTTTTTGGAGTTTTCATTGACTGTAAGCCATAATCGCCAACATTTCCCCAAAAATCAACACTTTAAATAAATCAAACTTCATAAAGAATTACACGAACTGAGTTAACTTTTTAAAAGCGACTTTTTAGAAGCGACTTCTGCTGCTATCCACCCCGTGAATATATGTCAATACATATGTATATACTGTACATATATGCATATCATAGTGAATGTACATGTAACATAATCTGCCTACTTTATTCTTATCTATTTGTTTTTTATTTTTTTCTCATTTTCTTTTAGATCCACTGTATATATGAAGATACACTGTATATAACTGACGCACCTTTTCCTACTTTTGGCACCTTCTTCTGACTATTGAGCCGATGTGACAAGTAAATTTCTCCAATGTGAGATCAATAAAGACTATTTTATCTTATCTTATCTTATCTTTTGATCCATTTGTAATTTACTGACATTGTTTTGTAATTTGCATCTTTTTTTAATTAGACACGAAAAACGAGTTTACAATAATGATTAAGTCTGTGAAAAGGTGCAAAAAAAAAAAAAAAGAGTTTGACGGGAGTGTTAAACAGTTCATATGGAGCACGAACAGGAGTCAGGGGGGAGCACATGAAGATATGACCTATGTGTTGGGGAGGAAAGGGTGGGCGAAGAAGACTTACAGCAGCGCGGGAGCCGGACAAGGAGGGGAGAACAAAGATGTCTCAGGGGGTACCGAGCCAGGTGTGAGGGGATTTAAGGAGGACAGCCGCGAGATGGATCGTTCGGAGGAGCGCGGGGAGGAAAATGCAAGACGGCAGCCTGATGCCGAGGTTTTCAGCTCCTCTCTGCTGAGCCGCGATCATCTTAGCATCTGCCAGCGTGCATTAATCAACGTGACAAATGGAAAGGAATCTGACAAAGAGCTATGTGTGTGTGCGCAGGAATGCTAGCCCTGTGTATATGTGTGTGTGTGTGTGTGTGTGTTTGTGTGTGTGTGAGTAGCGTTTTAGATACACCTGATTTGAGATTTACATCAAAGTTGCACCGCAGGGTTTTTCAGGCTCCTACTTTCCCAGAGAGGAGAGACTCGACTTCACATGTACCTTCCTCCCTTCGTGCCGTTGGTTTGCAATTCCTACTAACCTGCAAAAAAGGACACGTCCGGCGAACATCGCCTGAGCTTTTTTTTGCCGCATATGGAAGCCATTTCCTCTCACGTGGCCTCGCTTATACCAGCCAGCGCCTCTTTCAAGGCGGCGCGTGTTTACGCTGGGCGGCCTGCGGGTTTTAAACTGTCGTCTAATTTCACCAGATGAAAATACACTTGTAAGTGTACACGTGCACCCTGAAAGGTTCTGAGGTTTCACGGAGCGCCGCGTGTTCGCATAAGCAGGCCTTGGCTCTCGGTTTGGAACAAGGCTGGGTCAACACTAATAATTTCTGGGGAGAGAAAACTGCAAAAAAAAAAAAGGAGGTATGATTGTGGTGCAGCAGTCAGACCTGGTGGTATAGACTTGGCTAAAATAAGAACCGCACATTGGCAAATGCCTACAGCTCAAGTAAGAGATGAATAAATAAGAGTAAAAAAATGGCGGAAATCTCCCACATGAGTACCAAGGTTCAGAAGGAAAGCATAAACATCTTAAATTTGCATCTCAGCAGTCGGCAACAACTCTCAAAATCTAAAAGTAATACAGCCGTCACGATAAGATCAGCTAGGATCTTTTTTTTTTTTTTTTAAGAAACATATCCAGACGTGGAAAAATCATCGTCAAAGCCCACATTTTTCCAGGCTTTGCAGGACCGCGCGTGAACCCTGTAACTATCCATAAGCCGTCGCCAGAAGTCTCCGCGAAAGGTTTTAATGAAGCATTTGGAACGCGTGCACGCTTACACCTGTGGCCACAAGGGGCTGAGTGATGTGGGAACTGTTGTTTTCTTTCTGTCATGTCCTCTCCTGACTAAGGCTGACAGCGCTGCACATCCACTACCCCCTCCAGCCTCACCACCTCACAGATACCCACACACCCCCACGTTCACTCCCAACCTCCAAACCCACCCAGCCGAACAGCGGCACAATGATGCCGCGACTGCTCTGAAAGCCTAAACCAGAGGGGAGGAAGAAAAAAAAAAGAAAAAAAAAAGGAGAAGGGCTCCTGACAGCGGAAACAGAGGCACTTTAAAGCTCCAAACCCTTTCACTGAGATCAAAGAGGCCATAGGAACAGAGCCAGCTGAGACCCAAGGAGAGAGGAAAGGGAGCTGAGGCAAGGGGAGAAAGGAGACAGACAAGATAGAGGCCGAGAGACACAAACAGGTAGACCGAGTTCTGGAGGATTCACTGGGAAAGTCTTGATTAAGTTTCAGATACTTTGGGCTGCTTAAACAGGAGGCGTTGATGTATTCTAATGAGGGGGTCGACATTATAACAAATACTGAGCGTTAGCTGAGCAAAGTTCAGTTTCTTTAAAAGCTCACAAAGGGCTTCTTCTACAGATCTGTCAGTTTGTTCATCTTATTAAATGCTCTACTGCATAGGTGTCAAACTTCGGTCCTCGAGAACCTGGAACTTTTAGATGCGTCTCTTCTTCAACATAAAACAACGAGGTCAGTAGCAGAACTCTGCAGAACCTGAGTGCATGCTGGGAACGTAATCCAGCCACTGGATCAGGTGTGCTGGACCAGGGACACATCTAAGATTTACTGGACACTGGCGCTCCAGGACTGGGTATTCACGCCCTGCAGTCTTCATGCATAATATTTTCAACATCAGATCCAGTGTGCATGCACAGTTTGTGGTGGTTCGCCTTAATAATTTGTCTATCCAACATTAGAGCCATAATACTGGAGCTTTTTCATGCATGTTGTAATCCCTAACAATTGCAGTTTGTCCTCCAGAAACAGAGCCCGTTAACCTTAGACTTCATTAAATGAAAACTTAAGACCAGGGCTGCTCAATATTAGTAGACTGCTGCTTCCAACAGTGTGTAGACAGTAAAAGCCCATTAAATGGGCTAAACAACTTATTGTATAGATGACAAGTGAAAATAACCAAAAAATACAGAGTCAGCTTCAAAATAAAAGCATTTAAATTTCAAATAAAAGCAGGACATTTGCATTTGCATGAACAAACACTTGATGCATGCTTAGTCTCAGACTTTCTATCGGATGCCGGTGCGAGACTTTATCCAGGAAAAGGAAGCAAGAACCAGCATTCTACTTAGACAGCAGCCTTCTAAGAACTCATGAAGGAAATGTTGACAACCCAGAATCCTCACGGGATGTTTATTCATTAACTTGTACTCTGCTCTGCTCCTCCCCTTGTGCCTGTTATCTGTCTCACTTGTTAGAGTAGCAAAAGAGGAGCTTGTGACTGTGCTTTGTGAAATACAGCAAAACCCCCCAAAGATCAGCCAGTTTGTGAATGTCATGACGTAACTCTACTTTAGAGTCTAACATGAACACAAAGTTGCCAAGTCTATAACTGATAGTAAAACGTAAGCCTTTATATTTACTTGACATAGATAGCCATCATTTACAAAAACAACCATCAAAATAGAGCCAGGTCTTGATTTTCGATGCATGTGCTGCATTTTCTAATTTAAACCCAAACTGTCATTTCTGTAAATAAGTTTGATAATTCAAAATAGATATAAATCAAGACTTTAGGTTCATCACATACACAAAAAAAGGAAAGAAGAGATGTCAGCTTTGAAAAAAAAACAGCATTTTTTTTAACACTTCATGCATGTTTAACTTACTGTAATTGTCATGGTGGCTGGTTGGGTTCATATAAAGAAGCAGGGGTGGCCTGCGAGCCATAAAATGCCCCGGCTCTGGTAAAGCATGACAAAAAGTTGAGATGAGCTGCACCAGCGCATGTCTTTGCCATCCGGCCGCCTACAGGAAGTGGACTGTGGTAATGTCATGCCTGAAATCATCTCCTTGAATCTTTAAACACATTTGACGTCAGATATTCTGAGTAAAACCAAAAAAAAAAAAAAACTTTTATTAAGGGAAAGCCAAACAGGCCCTTAATTAACCACATTATTTGGTTCAATTTCACAAGCTACGCTCGGGCCTTATTCCTGCTAGAGCAGAAGAATCCAGAAATTTCTTAAGTAGAATCTGTCAGACAGCATGAAGTAGGCAAAAAAATATGGAACATCGGTGAACCTTTTCAGGAATAGCCAGCTGACCGAAATTAGGACAAGATCGCTCCAAGAACTTCTCCAGGAGGTCACAAAAGAAAGCAGATTATCTATAATGCTGGCGACCTGCCTCACTTAGCATCAGTGCTCATGATTCCACAGCAAGAAAGAGACTGGGCAAAAAAACGGCATCCCTGTGAGAGTTTCAAGGTCAAAACCACTCTTGACTGAAAAAGGTTAATTTCTGTGATTGGGCAAACACCTTTTCCCCGTACTGTACATGACGGAAACGAAGGGAAAGGCTGCTGCGTGCTCAAGTACCTCTTTACTAACCCTGCAAAGCACACAAATCCAATTAAAACCCAAGTTAAAGCCTTTTTTGTTGATATTTTACTGGCGTATAAAATAGAAAAAATTAGTCCAGTTCATGCAAAAGAACATAATGTCCAGCAGTTGTTTTTTTTCTAGCTCCACGGCGCACGTCGTGGGGCTGGCAAGGGTTTTTGGAGAGGTTGCCAGGCATTCTGGGAAACTATGCCACCCCCACCAGCAGAGCTGCGAGGTCTCTGCGTGACCCCCTTGACATCAAAGGGCCTGGGTGGGTCCAGCTTCCTATTCATGGTCACTTCGAGAAGGATTCCCTCTCTGTGGGATACCTCTGGAGGCGTGCCAGACATTCCCATGCAGCGCGGAGACGGATCGCACACCCGCGCGCCTCCCCCAGCCCCGGCTCGCGCATTCAGCTCACTGTCCGAGCGGCGGCGGCGGGTACGCGCATGCGAACTGGTCCGAGCCGGGGCGAAGCAAAGCACAGCCCCATGGGCACGTATCATTTCCACGCCGCTGGAGTGATAACGTCTTCATCCGCAGGAGTCAGAGGGTGTGACGGGTTTAAGTCACAACAAACGGGTCCAGGTGTCAGAGCTTCTGTCTCTGTGCGTGAACCTCATCCGGTAAGGGGTCAGTCACACAACGCACACACACACACACACACACACACACACACACACACACACACGACATATGCTTCCTGCTTCAAATTAAGACCCCATGTCTGCAAAGTTGGGGGATTATTCTTTTATCACGTCCCATCTTTTCCGTTGTTCTGGTTCGAAATGGGGAAAAAGTGGATGGCTTTTTTTTTATTCCCACATTCGGTTTTGAAAACCCCCTTTTCTTTTCTTTTTTTTCTTTTTTTCCTTTCTTCCACACTGCAATTAAATGTAATTTTCAGCCATTGAGATAAGAAAGTCTACCGAAACGAATCAGACGAGAACGCAGCGGCGGAGGAGAAAGAAAACATGAAAGTGAAATTGCACAAAACGAGCGCGCCTTTTTTTTTTTTTTACCCCCCCCTGTAATTTCGAGGGGGCTGGAGTCAGAGAACAAACATGGGGCGATAAACAAAACAAACAAACAAAAAATTTTAATAAATAAATGATTTGCTTGATCTTGTTTATAGTTTTCTCCCCGTGCCGGACTTTTTGGCATTTTGCAAACAGGGCCGGCCTGCGTGGAATGGAAGGGTTTACCTTTATCTCGGCTAAGCAAATGCGGGTACATTTTGATAAACAGTTTGTCTGAAAATTAGAACATCACATAAGCACAATGAAAACAGAAATTTGATCACATGTAAAAAAAAATAAGGTAAAGCCTGCTGGCTTGGCGGCGGTCCCCGACAAGGAGCTACAAAAGCTGGCAGGTCACAGAATCCTGAATTCAAGCACGTGAAAAGGAAAGTTTTGTGGAAGGAAGACGTGTGGTAGAAACAGGGGGAGAAGCAAAGTTGGAAGTAAATTTTGCATTTAATTTAAGATTCCCAACATCCAGAGCAATGGTGCTCAACTGCAATCCTCGAGGGCAACTTTTATTTGCAAGCCAGAGTCACGTAATCAGGCCATTAGCGGGACTCTGGAGAACTTGACTGCAGACCGAGGAGCCGATTCAGCCATTTGATTCGGGTGTGTTGGACCAGGGCCACACCTGGAGAGACGCAGAGTTGGTCCACCGTGTTTTATCAAGGCCAGGACAGGAACGGCTAGAGAACCACATGCTTCCCTCTGCTGTCAAGCTTAACTGAGATACTTATTTCATTTTCTTTTGGGACTTATACCTGGTATAATGACAATGATATTGTTGTGCTTGACTGGGAAACAAACTTGACCTAAACGTAAAAGGACAATCTTTAGATTGTTAACTCACGCGAAGCTCATCCGACCGCATATTGAGCACATATGCAGTACAGTAAACCAACATTTCTTTATTGAGAGTACATTTTTAATAGTATCCAGATTTTAAGAGGAAAAGCATTTTTTTCTTCCACTCAACCTCCCTTCAATAAGCTTGAACATCAGCTTCTTTCATTTGACCATTTTAAGGTTCACCCTCCTTGATGAAGTGTTCCATAAACTTTTTTTTTTCCCATTAAAAAGCCCTTTTTTTAGGGTCTTGCAAAATATTAATGTTATCTAACTAACTAAATGTTATCTAAATTAGCTAAATTAACTCAAATAAACACTTAAAATAGATCACTGCACTGCAAAAAAGGAACTAAAAATAAGTAAACTTTTCTTAAAATTTGATTTTAGCAGGTAAATAAGATGATCTGCCAATGGAATAAGATTTTTGCACTTAAAACAGGAACATTTCATCTCCATCGTCTCATTTCAAATGCAGGATGTCTAATTATCTTATTTTAGGGGACAAAATACTCATTCCATTGGCAGATAATATAATCTACCTGCTCAAATCAAGGACAAAAAAATAAAATTTTAAGAACATTTTACTTATTTTTAGGTCCGTTTTTGCAGTGTGTGTTTGTCATCAATCTATAATAATACAGATTAGTCCCTTTTTGGGTTGAATTTCTGGAATGAATGAACTTTTTCACGATACTCCAACGTATTATGATGCACCTGTACGTGCTTGATTGCCTTTCTTTCTTTGCGAGCAGCAAAGTGAGCACAGGTGGAATTAGCTCTCAGCCGGTGCTCTGAGCTCCTCTGGCATGCCTCAGGCTAAAGAGAAAACTAGAGGCGACTCCTGGGTGTTAGAGTGTTAAACTTCTGAAAAAGCAGCGAGGAAGCACATCTATCTTTCTCTTTTCTTCTCCGGCATTGTCTCGATGGCCCCGGTGCCTGCACACAAACATCCGGCCGGCGCCTGCAGCCAAACGGGGCCTCGGGTTCCACACCTTCACAGCCCTTCACAGCCCGTCAAGTCGGGTAATGAGCGCACATGTCCGTGCGTGAGGTGGCAACCTACGGGCGAGGGAGGATGAGTGTGGCCTCGGGGCCGAGAGAGGAGCCGCTCGATTGTTACTCCCCCCCCCCCCCCCCCCCCCCCACCCACGCGTCCGTCCTCGATTCAACGTGTCACACTGGGCTGCAGAAATGAGCAGCCGCGCGGACGAACCCGAGCAAATCCCAAACAATGCGAGACAGCAGAGACACACAGCTGGAGGTAGTTAATCCTTCAGACAGAGATCTGAGGTACAACAAGAGGAAGAAAAAAAAAAAAAAAGAGAGAAAGCGGGTCGGCGGAGACAACAGGAGCATCAGGTACAAGACAGAAATATGTGTTGCCTCCTCTGCACTGAGAAAATCTTCCATTCGGAGCCAAATCCATCACATTGGCCTAACACACACTTCTTCTTGCAGAGGAGGGGATGGAGAGGAACGCTTGGACGGAAGAAAGGCAAGCGCTGGTGGGAAAGTGAACAGACACAGCCTACTTTATTCTGGCCGTTTCATCCATCTTGTTGGGCTAATAAAACGTCAAGTGGAGTTCCTTGATATTTAATCATGAAGGGGTGCCTGAACGCGTGGTGGTGGTGGTGGAGCGCTCCGGCTTGATGAAGCTCTGGGAGGCTTAAACACAGAACTGCAGACATTTTCTGGACGGACCCCAAAATAAGGATATTTTAAAAGGCGGCTACTCTCCAAGGCTGCTGCACGTGTTTCTGCTTAAATTTCCATAATTTTTCAGATTCAAGTTTCCAAAGTTCCCAGATCCCGGAAAATATTATAAACTATAATTTAAAAAGTTCACAGTGAATTTATTTCTACTTACTGCAAAAAAAAGACTGTAAAAACATGGATGGATGGATGGATGGATGGATGGATGTAGGGAGGAATGGATGGATAAAAGGAGAGATGGATGGATTAAAGGAGGGATGGATGGATAGATAAAAGAAGGTATGGATGGATGGATGGATGATGTCTAAATTGGATGGATGGATGGATGGATAAAAGGAGGGATGGATGGACAAAAGGAGGGATGGATGAATGGATGCATGGATGGATGAACAGATGGACGAATGGATGGATGGATAAAAGAAGGGATGGATGGATGGATGGATGATGTCTAAATTGGATGGATGGATGGATAAAAGGAGGGATGGATGGATAAAAGGAGGGATGGATGAACAGATGGATGAATGGATGGATTAAAGGAGGGATGGGTGGATGAATGGACGAATGGATCGTAGGATGGATGGATGGATGGATGGATACATGGAATTATGGACGAATGGAAGGACAGATGGATGGATGGAGGAATGGATGGATGGATGGATGGATGATGTCTTAATTGGATGGATGGATGGATGGATGGATGGATGAACAGATGGATGAACAGATGGATGAATGGATGGATTAAAGGAGGGATGGATGGATGAATGGACGAATGGATCGTAGGATGGATGGATGGATGGATGGATGGAATTATGGACGAATGGAAGGACAGATGGATGGATGGATGGATGGATGGATGGATGGATGGATGGATGCATGCATGCATGCATGGATGATGTCTAAATTGGATGGTTGGATGGATGGATGAATGGATGGATGGATGATGTCTAAATTGGATGGATGGATGGATGGATGGATGGATAAAAGGAGGGATGGATGAATGGATGCATGGATGGATGGATAAAAGGAGGGATGGATGAACAGATGGATGAATGGATGGATTAAAGGAGGGATGGAAGGACGAATGGATCGTAGGATGGATGGATGGATGGATGGATGGATGGATGGATGGAAAAATGCAACAAGCACATTTTCTATGCCGGTCCAGCGTTAGAAGACCATAAAGTCTCCACAGGAACTGGATCCTTGTGTGAAAATCCCGCCGCAGCTCAGAGGAACAGAGGAACCTTCCCAGTGTGGTTCCGTCGACTACACCAAACTTCCCTTCCTAATTTAGTAAAGATCACTTCCACAGAAAGGCCAAAGACCCGACGGACACGCAACAGGAACCTCGCCGTATTCCCATGCAGCTGGATCCAGTGACTCTGCTTATCTGAAGAGCTCCCGCCGGACAATCGCAATGTGAAACACTTCGCCCTCTCAGAGAGGAGCGAGGTATCATGGGAGACGAACAAAGCGAGGGGGCTTCTTTATGGCGCCTGCTTCAAACAACATCAGAGGATGAAACTGCTTTCTAACACGCCATCAGACGTAATGCCTGCCACATGTGACGAGTGGCATAACGCAAACAACTGCTTTGTGTGATACGTTTTAATGTTGAGGGGGAGACAAGTCATTTCTTCCCACACTGGCAGACCGTGAGCCACACCAAGAAAAGCCTCCTCTAACAAACATGTGGTAATATTTCACACTGTGTTCATTTAGGCTCCCCTTCAATCATTCACTGGAGAGTCAGAGCAAAGGGAGAGACGTAGGAAAGGAAGGGTAGAGGGGATGGAAAACGGGGAGAGTTGGAGTTGGATTTATGACCCTGTTCCCGGGGTCTCGTTACTTGCTATAACTGGCCCCCAGAGTGGGATCGTAGGGTCTGGAGCCCAGAGATCGCAGTAATGGAAATTCCACTTTTCTGCACGGGTGCAACATGACGTCTGCAGGGTGCAGGTCGAGCCCAAAGAGAGAGAGAGACAGAGAGAGAAAAACTGAAAAATGCATCATTCTACATAAGGCAAATCTTTCAAAAAGACTAATTCCTCTTATTGTAGATGTATAAACCCTCATTAACTCCTTGTATGGCAACACGTAGTAAAGAGAATCTCTAAGTGACTCCATGTGGCATCAAATTATTACAACATGGCAGGTTCTATGCCAGATGTCATTCCTATATAAATACATACACATATATATATATATATATATATATATATATATATATATATATATATACATATGTGTGTGTATTTATATAGGAATGACATCTGGCATAAAACCTGCATTATATTGACGGACTGGCGGCCTGTCCTGTCCTGTCCAGGGTGTACTCCGCCTTTCACCCAATGACCGCTGGAGAATGGCACCAGGCCCCTCAGGGATAAGCAGGTATAAAAAATGGTTGTATAATTATTATTATTTTTTATTTATTTAAATTTTTTTTATTATTACTATTATTATTGTTTTACAGTGGCACCCCAAACACCCACTGGCATCCTTGATGTGGACATTTAACAGTATTTTTTTGAATGATTGTATATTCAACGGAGGAAAAGTCAAGTTTGAGTAAGTTTGAGTTTGAGCTTACGCAATAGCACAGATTTAAAATGAAAATTGCTGAATAAATCATGAGAAATTCTGCATTTATTTAGGTCTTTAAGTAAAAAAACAAAACATAAAAGATGAAGGTTTGCAACTTAAAATAAAAAAAATACAAAGCAAAAATCTAAAATTATTCTATGCTATTTATTTATTTACGTTTTGCTTTTTTATTTTAATGCCAAACAGTGACCTTCAATGCAAATTGACAGTTTTAATACAAGTGCTATTAGTATTTCAGTGCTACAGTAGAAGCTGATAAATGCTTAAAAAATAAGACAAATACAGGATTAAAGGACTGCAAATAAGAGTTTAAAAATTAAAAATGTAGAATTAATGTATATTTTTGCAAGTTTTCGTTTATTTACGTTTTGAGATTTTTGCTTTCTATTTTTTTTACTTCCAAGCATTAACCCAGGTTCTTTTGCAAATGATATTTCCCTTTGATGGCAAGGTAGAAGCATTTGTGCAACATGAAAACAATCAGATGATTAAGATGAAAAGTACAAGAGTCAATAAAACAACAGACGCTGTAAAACAAAGCTGCATTTGATTTTGAATTTTAAGCGAGAGAAAAAAAAAGAAAAGAAACCAGTAAAATTGCAAAGAAATTAAGAGACGAAACAAAAGGCATTTTTTTTACACGTATAATTTTATATATAAAAGAGAGGAAAAAGTCCTGCTTGAATAAGTTTCTTTTTACACTTTTCGGCAGTAATCTAGACTCTAATGCAACTTATATGTATTTTAATACAACAGCCGCAGCCGGTTTGCGACGGGAAAGTAAATCGAAAACAGCCGTCTGAGTCGTGCAAATCCTGACGAGCTGATAAACAACAGCAAGTTTAATATGAATGTAAATTTATTTGGATGTTTAAGTGAGAAATAAAAGATGCAGAATTGCTAAGAAAATGTAAAAAAATGAAACAAAAGATTAAATTATTTCAGACCCTTCTTTTTTTTTAAGGTGTGTGTGTGCGTGTGTGTGTGTGTGTGTGTGTGCGTGCGTGCGTGCACGGCTGCACACACACACACACACACACACACACACACACACACACACACACACACACTCACATTAGCGGAGCGCTGTTGGCACCTGCCTGTTATCTCTCCCCTTCAGACCTGCTTTTTCCATTGTGCTCCTTGGGAGAGCTACAAATTGAGATCTCAAACATGAAGAGGGGGCAAATGACTCGTGTATAGAAAATCAAATCCGCTAATGTGTAACATGTGCAAATTTGCAGGCCCCATAGTAGAGATTAATGTGTTCTCCTTTTATCGAAAAAATGTACCTTTTTCAGACCTATTTTTCCATGCCCTTTCAATTTAAATTCAAAGAAGCAACGGTTAACGCACAAACAAATAAATATTTATTGAAAGGGAGAATATAATCGGCCCAAATGCTATTGATTCGGGCGCATTTAGGGGGTTCAAAGGCGTTTTGGAGGGATTAAAGGGAGGCACAAAAAAAAAAACCGCGTTGGAAATGCAATAACTAAAGGGCAAAACAGAAACAGTCAGGAAGGCGGCGGCAGCGTTCAGGACGGGGGGGGGGGGTAATCCTAGGAGGCTTCAGGAGAGTTTTGGAACAAGTCTTAACATATCTCCACAGGTAATGACTCAACCCTAAAACCTTTACAGGCCTTGTCAAATTTCTTTTTTTTTTCTCTCTCTCTCTCTCTCTGCTGGATCCATCATTCTCAAAATACACAGGTGCCTTAAAATATCCCGATCCTGGACGCACACACATTAAAAAATGGGGGGCGGGGGGGCGACTACACTACCCATTTAGGCTTCTGAAACCAGTGTATCACCAAAAAGAAGAAAAACTAGATATACTGTAACTTCCATCTGCCCACATTTCTGCTTAGCCATTTATCTCCTTTCTCTCTAAATCCTGAAATTGCCTCAGAAAAAAAATTATATAAATAAAAAAAAGGGGGGGGGAATCGGTGCACAACTTTTTTTTTTTTTGCTCCTGAGAAAATTGAAGAGGCTTTATGTCAAATACGGCTAAAGTCAGCCTCTCCATATCAAACAACGCGGCGCGAAAATTACTGTGGCAGTGATAAGGCTGCCAGATAGAAGGAGAGGAAGAGAGGGAAAGAGGGAGGGGGTGCTGGGGGGGAAAGGGGGGGGGGGGGTGCTGGCTGAAAGGAAGTGACTCTACTCAATTATGCTGCAAAATTGGTATGACTGAATATTTTTCATTCAGGTGACCGATGGTATCAGTGAAACTGCAATGCAGATAAATAAAAAGGAGCCTTCTGTCAAGAATAAACACCATTAATCATGAAGCCAGCGACTGTGTGACCGCCTGTCCCCCTGACTTACTCCAAAGAGAGAGTATTAAAGAAAGGAAGGGAAGGAGGGGCGCGCGCTGCAGAGGGGTGACCCGTGAAGTCACACCGACTAGGTTCTGGGGAGTTCAGAGAGGAAGATGAAAAAGCAGCCTTTCGTCTCTCTAGCCCCTGTGCGTTCCCCCCCCCCCCACCCCCCTCTTCCTGTGACAGGAGCCGTATCTGGACAGAGATTATCGGATGTGATTAAGGGAATAATCCATGACTCACGCTGTAATTTATGGCTTCACTTTGCATCCCGGTCTGGGACAGGAATTATTCACGTGCGAATTTTACTGGAAAACGCGCTGAAGGTTTTCAGAGAAATGTCGTCTGAAATTACAAAAAAAAAAAAAAAAAAAGTCACCTTGAACGCGTCACCGCGAGCCACGAAAAAAAGCTTGTTTTTTCTTCCTATTGTTTTCGCCGCTTGTGTCGCATGCCTCCGCGCGTTTGTTGCGATGCCCGGCCTCGTCCCATCTGGAAGGAGGTGTGGAGATAAGACCGCGGTCTTTATGCTAAGCGACGCGCCGCTGCTTTATGCAGCAGATTGGGCCCCGTGACAACAGTTTATGGAAATAACTCGAGAGGACGGCAAAACGGGGGGTGTGTGGGTGCGTTTGGAACGCAAAGGAGGATGTTCTCTGGGATGCTGACCAAAAATAAAGCCCAAATTCAGAGGTTGAAGAGGTGATTGGGAGCATTACTGCCATTACTCCACCTCTGTTAGTGCAGGAGAGGAAAAAGTCACATTTAAGAAACGACCTGTTTTAACTAACTCACTAGTGGCACGATTACTGGTACCAGTCCTGCTAATATATTGAACATACCCTTTTTCGCCACTCACTCTTTATGGTGATGGTGCTCACACTGGGAATGTGCAAAAGTTTTAAATATGACGAGCCACTGATGATAAAGCGTACGAGAGCTTCAACAGCGAAGTTCGACTACCAGATTGTGTCTTGGGCTGACCAATATCTATGGCAGGGGTGCCAAACTAATTTCTATATGGGGCCACTTTGGCATCATAAATTCATTAAAAGGGCCGCTTGCATGTGTAGAGACGATACTTTTCATTTCATAATTTCATTCCAGTTCACACAGTAGTATAAAAAATGCACAGTAACATAAAAGTAGCACTGTTAGGCCCAGTTTATACAGTTTATCTGCAAAGAAAGTTGATATTGGGGTGAGTTACACTTACAGGAGGCACAGTTTTAGCCACTTTATACACTTTAAAAGAATATATGCCTTTTTTTTTGGCTCTCGAGGGCCGGATAATTTACCTTGACGGGCCGGATTTGGCCCGCCGGCCTTGAGTTTGACACCTGTGATCTATAGGGAACTAATGTGCACTTGTTCAATACCCGGATATTGCCTGTTGTCCCCTCTGAATCTGACCGTTTCTCAAGCTAACGTGAGGCTTTTCAAGCGCCATGTTTCCGTCTTGTGACCAAAGAGAACAAGGCCAGCACCAACCAGCTGTTGAAGAACAAGTCCAGAAGCCGCCACCCAGACTCTTGAGGCGCCAACGGAGAGTCCGACAAGAAACCTCAAGAGGAAATTTGCAAAACAAATTAAAGACAACCTGAAGTTTTGACATCTTTAATAAACCAAAGGCTTCCTCTCCTGTTGCAGCTAGGAACCAGAAAACGGACGCCTGTTACGGAGACTTTGGCTACGTTCACACTGCAGCCTGAAGTGACGCAATTCTGATTTTTTTGCTCATATGCGACCTGTATCTGATCTTTTTATGACAGTCTGAACAACACAGATCGGATTTTTTCAAATGCGACCCAGGTCGCTTGGATATGTGGTCCTGAATCCGATACACTGCAAAAAGGGAACTAAAAGTAAGTAAAGTTTTCTTAAAGTTTGTATATTTTCCCTTGATTTTAGCAGCTAAATAAGACTATTTGCCAATGGAATGAGTCATTTTACCCCTAAGATAAGATAATTAGATATCCGGCACTTGAAATAAGATGATGGAGATTAAATATTCTTATTTTAAGTGCAAAACTCTTATTCCATTGGCAAATAGTCTTATTTAGCTGCTCAAATCAAGGAAAAAGACATTAATTTCAAAAAATTTTGACTTACTTTTAGTTCCATTTTTGCAGTGTATGTATGCAATCTTTTAAAATGCGGCCTGTGTCTGTACGGCCAGGTTGCATTTATCCGACCTGTACGTCACCGATACTCGACAAACGTCACAATTCTGCGTCCTGCTATGCAGAAGCGGGAAGAAAGACGACACCCATAGCGGACTACAATGAGGAGAGCAGTCAGTGGAGGGAAAGCTCTGGTTAGAAAATAAATTAATGACCGTAAAATGCGCGCCAGCATTATAATCCATGTTTACTTCCGCAAACACTGAGGACGCTTGCTACGTGTTACGTCATCGCGTCCTCAACTGCGCATGCGGGACACTTCGGTTGAACGCATTCAGTTCACACAGGAGATCACATACAAGTCGCATATATTTGGAAATGTGAACGGACACGCAAAAAAATCCGATCTCACAAATAATCGGAATAGAGCATTAAGACCTGCAGTGTGAACGTAGCCTTTGTGACCCCAAGATGCTCACCACTCTTTGCTGCTGTTCTCTAACGGAGAGCTTCCTTTCCATCCTGCTCACCATGCATGGTGGGAAGAGAAATACGTCGTCCAGCATCCCGGCTAAAGGAAATGGGACCCCTGTGTCACGTCATGTTGCTACCTCGGGGAAACAGAAACTCATTGATGGCTAATTAAAGATTCCTAGAAACTCAGCTCAATCTCAAAAGGGAAAAGAATAAAAGAAGTTACATTTATTTTAGTGGGGCTGTTTTGGTACCAATAATTGCACCACTGGTTCATTTAGCTAAGAACGGTTATTTAACGATTTACATTTTTTTCCCACAAATTACAATTTGGATTAAGCAACTACAACACATGGCACATTTGTTTTAAAACTGGAGCATTTTAAGCAACAGCTTTCCCGGCGCCTTAAACCCCTTCCTGGTTCATCCTCATCTGGACTGAGTCAGCGCTGTGATTTGCAGCAGTCGTCCCAGCGGTACCTTCAGATTAAACCTCCCGTTGGGCCGAGGTGGCAGCTGAGCAAACATGCTCCCGAACGCAACAACCACACAAGCCGGGAACACGGGAGACGCGCTCCTAAAGCCCCAGCTCGCTCTCTGCAATGTCAGAACGCGGAGTAGAGCCCGTCTTGATTAGTGAGTTAGGTTGGAGGTTTTAGGCTCTGAGATGCTGCATTTGTTTGAACTTTCAAATGCTGGTGAAGATTCTCAGTCATCCAGGTCATGGTCATTCCAAAAAAAAAAGTAAAAAAAAACAAAGCAACTGGACTTTTTCGTAGTTGAAGACGTTTCGCTTCCTCTCCAGGAAGCTTTCTCAATTCAAAAAGTCTGGAGTAATGTGAAGTAACAAGCTTTATACTACTGCCCAAACAAAGGCCTTGTAATGGCTTAGATAACATGCAAATTTAAACAAAACAGGTCCACCCCTTAGTAATGGGCGGTCGTTAAAGACATTAAGCCAGTAGATTGAGCCGAAACTGGTCCGCTCCTCTGTAACGAAGAATCGTTAGGGTTGTTATTGGCCTGGCTGAAAGGAACGATGTTTTGATCACCCATATGAGGGTGAGAGTTGAGGTGATGATTGGCTGGAATAAATCCTATAGCTGCATTATAGGTTATAGGTTATAGACCGCCCATTACTAAGGGGTGGACCTGTTTCTGTTGAATTTGCATGTTATCTAAGCCATTACAAGGCCTTTGTTTGGACAGTAGTATAAAGCTTGGTACTCCAAATTACTCCAGACTTTTTGAATTGAGAAAGCTTCCTGGAGAGGAAGCGAAATGTCTTCAACTACGGAAAACAAGTCCAGTTGCTTTGTTATTTACTTTTTTTGGAAGAACTTTCAAATGCAAAAAAAAACAAAATAAACAATTAGAGCACTCACGAATCAGACAAAGAATGTACCATCAGATGATTAGCAATGACTTTACGCTTAAAGTCATGGTCAACACCTTCAAAGAGTTAAATCCACCGGGCTCGCCTTAAACCTTCTGTAAATTTGAATACGGCTGCAAGTCAATTGCCCATCCTGTTAGAGTGTTTTGTGGGTTTTAGTGGCCCTCCCATTCACAGCACGAGGGCCGCGGGAATCCAGAGTAAACCCTGCAGCCGATAATTGACTGGCGATGAATTCCTCTGTTTGTTGCGAGCCGTCTCTGGGTGACCGAGGACTGGTGTTGAACTGCATGGGAGGGGGGGTTGGTTTTGCTGCGCAATAAAGCTGGAATGAAAGAAGGGGTTTCCAAATACTCCCATTAAGCCCAGACCCGAAACAATGGCGGTGGAAGTGGGCACCAGAGCTTCCTGTGGAGAGCCCACTCTGCACCCATCTGAGTGTTTATTTAAGCGCCTTCCCTGGAAGATGTTAGAGTGACAGAGTTTCCAGACTCAGCTTCCCTTCACAGTTTAACAGGTTTTAATCCAAAGTTTACTGTGTTGTTTTTGTGCAGATATTTATACAAAGTGCCTAAATGAAACTTAGCAAAGGGAGGAAGCAGACACAAGAGGACCAAAGAGAGGACGGAAGGTCAGGAGAGAGAAAAGAAGGACACGAGTAAATGAAAGGAGGTAGGGCACAAAGAGGAAAAGAAGGAAAGGAAGAAAGCACGAAACAATAAAATAAATGAATAACTCCAGGAAGAAAGAAGAGGACAAAAGCAAGTTAAGGAACAAGGGAGGAAGAGGGCACATAAAGAAAAGAAAAGTAGGACATACTGAATGAAGTAGCAAAATAGTTGATTAAAGGAACGGTGTGAGGAAGAGAGGAAGGAGGGAATCACACAAGGAAGAAAAGAAGGAAAGAAACAGGAAAGGAAATAAGGAAATACCAAAGCAAGGACAAAAGAGAGGGAGGGAGGAAGGAAGGAAGGAATATGACAGGAATATGGAAGTCAAAAGTTAAAAGAAGGAAAGGACACAAGGAGAAAGGAAGGAAGGAAGGAAGGAAGGAAGGAAGGAAGGAAGGAAGGAAGGAAGGAAGGAAGGAAGGAAGGAAGGAAGGAAGGAAGGAAGGAAGGAAGGAAGGAAGGAAGGAAGGAAGGAAGGAAGGAAGGAAGGAAGGAAAATGGACAGCGTAACAGGAAAAAAACAACTTTTTCCCCACACTTATAAAAACTTGACTTTACTTTGCAGCTTTTTATCTAGGCTGTGTAGGAAACCCCTGCTCTTTAGTGAGGGGGGAATGAAAGCTGCCTTTAGATAAGAGCGAAGACAGAGGAACAACAGCCAGATTCAAGTTAGGAAAGACTTCATCTGGACCTGGATCAGCGCCGGCCTCGGAGGCTTTCACTAATGACGAGGAAAAGCAGCAGAAGTTGCAAGAAGTTTAAGGGTTCTTGATACACTCAGGTGTTGTTTTTTTTCATGGATGCATGCAAGTTTCTTAGAGAAAAGCAAAAAGAGGGGGACCCCCACAGCCTCACCTGACCCTGAGGCTGTAATATTGGCACCCTGGTACCTTCCCCCCAGGAATTCATAAACTAAACGGTTAGCCTCTGTCTGTAATTGCCTTCTCCCTTCCTTAATAGAGGAGGTGAGGTAAAGAGAGAGGGAGGGGGTAAAAAAAAACAAAGGACAGTTAATTTCTGATTTCCTCTGCTCATTTGAAGGCAAATTAAGTGTCAAACAGCTAATACGGAGCATATTTCATTTTATGAGCTTTTAATTTAATTCCGCCGCCTCATATCGCCGGAGCCCCGTTAGCCGTTCGCTGCTAACGCCTGCTTCCCGTCGAACAACGAGGGGCCATAAATAAACATGTTTCAATTAGGCCCTTCACCGTAATAGGATGTGATTCTGTTCATTTGCCACGCACGGATGGTGGATGTGCCGACGCGGCGGAGAGGAAACAAGCTGCTGGGCGTTGCTGTGCTTTGCCGAACGCCCAGTGGTGACTGGGTAGTCGCGGCACGGCGGGGGGAAGCTGGCTGGATTGATGGAAGCGCCGCAGGGCCAACCCAACTGTAATTACAGGCCGTAATGAGAGGTTGCATGGGGAAGTACCGCAATAATAGTCCCTGTGTACTTAGGCATATCTTTGAGAAGGCTAATAACGATTAATTCTGCACACGGTTGGGGAACTTGTCTTAAAACAATTCAATATATCTCACCATACATCGACTGCTCCTGCTTATTCGCTTTGCGTCTGACTGCAGGCGGCATTGTTGAGCCGAACGCTCAAGTCCTGGCAGACGTTCCACCGCTTTCCGGCCGCCGCTTTGCAAACGGCAAAAAGTTCGGCCAAAAAAACCTGCGGGACACCTGGATGCGCAATTAACTCCAATTTCCCATCAGGTGGTTGTTTTAATCCCACACGTGATAAGTGCCTCTTCTCACCGAGGAATACGGCGCTGCTTTTTAATCAAGCGAGCGATATTGCTCCTACCCAACGCGACGGCTCAAAAGCTACCAGACAGAGCACCTTGCAAAAGTACTCCTAACCCTTTAGTTTTATTTATTACGAAGAACAGCCTGGAAATTTCACCACGCATTGGCTCTCTTTGATCTGATACGCCTAAATAAATGCTACAGAAGTCGCCTGTTTTGTAAATAAAGTGCACAAGTGTGCAATTCACTGTCCTATAAGGGCAGAGTTCGGCTACAAAGGAATATTTCAAGCTTTTTTGCATCTTTTGGAGCCCAGCTCAATCCATTAACAGACAATGGGAGGAGCACAGAACCAAAAGCCATTCCAAGACATGGCCTAAACTGACTGAATCAGCCGAGGGTAACCCAGGTGACTCTGGAGGAGCTGTAGAAATCAACAGCTCAGGTGTGACAAGTATTAAGAGTAACGGAAAGCAGGCGAGCGACGGCTGCAAATAGTAAATTAACGCTGCATTCGACACACCTGTCGTGCCGAACTGACCTGAGACAGAACAGATAACTGGTCTCCAGTCTTAGTTTGCCGGTGTTGACAAGGTCAGGACAGGAGTGATGGCTGCAAAAGTGATGCTGTAGGTGCGGGATGTCTTCATAGGAAGTAATATGGGCATTTTTTGTTGTTGTTGTCACTTTTTGTTGCCTACATGGGAGTAGTGGGAAGCCATCGATAAAAAGGAGGCCACGAAGCAGCAAACTTGTGACCAATTACACTCATTGGTCTACCTGTAGAGCGCCATCTTCTGAAAGGAAACACCTGCGCTTCTCTTCTGTGAAACATGATGGTGGCGGCATTATGCTGTGGGGATGCTTGTTTTTCAACAGGGATAAAGCGTCAGTAGGGAACATTAGGACAACTACCACAGCTACGGGCTGTATTCTCCACAAATCTGGCACAATTAAAGCCGCTGTCGAAAGGAAACCTGTGGCGGCAGCATCATGCTGTGGGAAGGCTTTTTTTTTGTATAGGAGGGACAAGAGATCTCATAGCAAGACTGGAAACATGCTTCTTTTTTAGACTCTTCGTCCAGTCTGAAGAACATCAGGTGATGTTGTAAAGATTGCAAAATAAAAGTAAAGCTTTCAGTCCCCACATGTGCAAAGCTGGGAGAGACACACTGCAAAAGATGTTGCAGCAAATGGTTGATCTAAAAATCATCCATTCTTGGGGCTGAAAACCGCACTTTTTACACCTTTATTTGCATAAAAAAAAAGTTTACCTCACAATTATGCAATTACGGGTGTAACCCCAATAAAAAGAGGCTGGCGGTTGGGAAAATTTGCACGCCGCTGTATCCGGCATGACAGCGAGTCCATTTAAATGCGTATGGGCACTCAACAGCTGCCTTACAATCATGACAAATAGTTTCCCTCAACATCGCATGTCATATTAAACAGCCCTGAGCTTAATGGCTTGGATAAAAAGCCCTTAAGTAGCGAGGCAGAGCGCGACCGTGTCTCCGGTGACAGCAAGCCAAGCGCACAGGTAATTCCTGTCCAAACAGAGTGACTGAGGACGCCGTCGCCGCGCGGCTTCTCCGCCTTAATTCAATTCCCTGCCTCGGCGTTGTCCCTCCCGCCCTCTCCTCATTGCTCTCCCTCCCTAACCTGCGCTCCACGTCGCTCCAAAGCGCTCCTGACGGATAACAAGCCCGGCTGTTTGTTTGAGCCCGTGTTGCCTGCGCGTGTTCGCCCCATTATCTCCACATAAGCTAAATGCTAAATTATATTTGCCATTTTGTTTGCGGTGACATGGAGCATCAATCAAATCCCTTTTTTTTTTCCTCCCCTTTTTTTTTTAGTTGCTCCCTTTCTTCCTCTGCTGCGCCAGGAGAGGTTGAGAGGTGGGGTGGGCTGGAGGTGGAGGGGTAGGGAAAGGGGATGGGGGGTGGGGGGGAGCATAAAAAATTCATTACGCTTAGTGGCACATCAGCAAGGGAGAGATATGACTCCTGGAGGAGAAGAAGGCAGGATGGGGGGGGAGTTGATAATGATGAAGAATATCAAACATAATGCGGCCCAAGTAGCTGCCCCATCCAATTTGTCCTCGTCGCGCCGTGATCGCTTCCTTCGTGCCTGAAAAAACAAACCCTGTGAGGACAATGAAGCGTCTACTCGTGGTGCTGGGTCGTTTGGATGCAAAGAATACAAATGATGAAAGTCCGGGGGAACGGAAAGCAAAGCGCTTTGAAGTACTTCTCTGACCCCCGTCTCTCCGGGGAAACACAAGACGACTCCGGTTGGAGTCACTGCGACCAACTAACTAACGGCCTCTCGCTTAACGAGGAGCGACGCGGCCGTTTTTTTACCTGACTCTATATTTGACGGACTGAGCGCGCTCCAGCCGTCAGGAGCCCGTCTGTGCCTGTCAAGAGACGAGTCGATGTCAGCAGAGGCATCGCTCCCCTCTCCTCCTGACAGGGGCTTGATCATGAGAACCGGGGCGCGCTCCCAGGCTCCCGTCGGCCCCGCTCTCATTTTCATGTCTCTGACACATGTTCATTTGCGCGTCTCTGACATGCGGATCATGTTGCGCACGCACAGGGGCCTCGCGGCCTTTGATCCTGAGAGAGCGAGGAGGACGCTGCGCGCCCACAGGCGGAAGGAGCGTGATCCGCATCGGGCCCAACGCGGTTGAGATCGGCGACGTTTTGGGCAGTGCTCTGAGTGTGTGTTTGCGTGACCGGTGTGTGAGGGACTTACATGTGAAGAGGGGTCACGGGCGACGGCTCGTAGATGTAACGCCCCTGGGCGTGTCTGTCGTCAATGGGCACTGGAGGGTGGAAGGTGGGGAAGAACGGCGGCGCGGCTGCGTGGAAAAGAAGAGAGAAAAAAAAAACACACTTTTTTTTAATAAAAAACCTTTCGTGTGTCCCCGTAGCATCCATACTGTCTTTAGCTAATCTCAAACCCAGCTGTGATGAAAGGCAGCAGCTGATGGCAATCTTTCAGCAGACCCACCCAAAATGAGAGCTCATTAGACGCGCTGAGCTAAAAGCGGCCCTGCTCTGAAACATTCCCCGAGAAGGTCGTAAACCTTTGCAACCCTTTCTTTGGCTCCATCCATCTTCCCGAACATCGCCCAGCTTCCCTTTGCCCGATGAAGAAAATCAACCCCACAGCACAATGCTGCTACCGCCATGTTTAACCGTTGAAATGACGTGCGCGGGTTGATGTGCGACAAGCCGAGTTTTACTAGCAGGCCAATATGTCTACGTTTAGTCCAATCTGATTACTGCAAAAACGGAACTAAAAATAAGTAAAATGTTCTTAAAATGAATGTATTTTTCCTTGATTTGAGCAGGTAAATAAGATGATCTACCAATAGAATAAGATTTTTGCACTTAAAATAGGAACAACTCATCTTCATCATCTTATTTCAAGTGCAGTATATCTAATTATCTTATTTTAGGGGTAAAAATACTCATTCCATTGGCAGATAATCTTATTTACCTACTCAAATCTAGGACAAATACACTAATTTTAAGAACATTTTACTTATTTTTAGATCCGTTTTTTGCAGTGCAGAATACCTTCTTCCACGTGGATGTTGTCTCCTAAATGGCTTGTGGTAACTATTCAAAGCGTTTCTTTCAACGATAGCTTTCTTCTTGCCACTCTTCCATCAAACCAATATTTCTTTTGCCAATTCAAGTCTATCTGAACCTTTATTCCTACTAAAGAAAAGCATCCCCACAGCATGACGTCGCTCAGACCATGTTTCAAGTGGTGAGCTCAGGATGGTGTGCAGTGTGATTTTATTTCTCTCCCCACTTAGTATTTTGTCTACGAGGCCAAATGTTAAATGTTGATCAGAGCATCTTCTTCAACATCTGCTTGTTTTTTCCCCTGCTTTGCTTGACGAAAAAACTGCTAACAAGACTTACTGCGGCTTTCTTTCAACAATCACTTTCTTTTTGCCAAATCTGTGTAGTGCAAAACTAAAAGTTGTCCTAGTTGGCCTAATTCTCCTGTTTCGGCCTTTATCCTCTTTACATAAGCGGTCACCATCATGTTTTACTGTAGGAACCATGTCAGGCTTTACATGACATAAAGACAGCCAAAGAAGTAACATTTTTGTTGCATCTTAGAAGACCTTGTTCTGGTTTAAGGCGTCCCCTACATGGCTTGTGGAAAACTTGCAACAGTGGCTTCTAATGCATTTATTTTAATAATGGCTTTAGTCTTTCAATACTTATATAAACTGCATTTTTGTGGAGTGCATGACTAACAGTTGTCCTGTCTACAGATTCTCCCATCTGAGCTGTGGATTTCTGCAACTCCTCCAAAGTTACCATGGCCTCATGCATATGCTTTCACTTTAGCTGGATGGCCATGTCTTAGGAGGTGGGCAATAGGGCCATTTTGGATTGAATTGAAGAGTTCTCTTTTGAGACGTTTAAAAGTTAGTATTAGGGCTGGATGATATAGGAAAAAAAAGCATATGGATAAAATAGAAATCATGCGTATAAGAAACAATTCAAAACATATATTTAAGTGCAGCCCTGGCCACTTTATGCTGTTGCTTCATGACATATTATTAGATAAAGAACATGTAAACACTGCATTCAATCAAGTTTTTACCAAAACTGCAAGTTTAAAAAAAAATCAAAAAGAGTGAGCTCTCTGAACTCTTTCAAGGGGGCGGAGCTTGGTGACAGAGCATTCCTGGGTCCATGCTTGTGATTGGTTGGGAGGATGTAATGACTTTAGTATTAACCTACATGATAGGCTGGAATGCAAAAGGAAGGAAAACTGTTCTTCTATTGAACTTTTTACTGACCCTTTTTTTTCTATCGCACCCACACCTCTATCGTTCGATATATATTGTTATTGAATTGTCGTCCGCCCCTAGTTGGGATGTTTTGAAACCTAACTCTGATTTAAACTATGCTTTAACTTTTTCCCAGACTTCAGCATGTGAGGTAGGGAAAAACCGTGGAGCAGCTGTGCAGAAAAGAAAAAAGAAAAACATACTTTTTAACTACTTTTTGTATATCTATGCAAATCCATACTGTCTTTAGCTACAGCAAATGGCAGTTGCAAAGAAAGGCAGCGGCCGATGGCTATCTTTTGTGGGACCCATCCAAAATGAGATCTCATTAAATGCGCTGAGCTAAACGATGCTCTGCTCCAAAACGTTTGGTAGAGGAAGTCTTTCTAAACGTCTCAAGGCTGACAGAACTCAAAATAAACAGTGTGTAAATAACCAAAAGAAAAGCAGCCAAACGGCACATTTCTCCCCGTGCCAAGCATAATGTGGTTTCACACAAAGGATAACATTTAAGTACGACCAATGGAACGCACCGAGCGAGAACAAAAACATCCTTTTCCGGAGGCTTCTTTTTCTACAAACCCTCCCCAACCCCACCCCAGACAAAATATTACAACATTTGCATAATATGTGCAAGCAAGCTTTTCTCTATTTTTACTGCTGAAATCGAAACTCTCGCACTGCAAACGGACTAAAATCCCACATGTGTGCCGCTGATCTCCCAAACCTTAACTGCACTCCATAAACCTTGAAACTAAATCTGGATTCGGTGCTCTGGAACGCCGCCTCGCTCGCTCTCGGACAAGTCGAAACAAGCAAACCATGAGTGGGAATTTTTTTTCAACAAGCACTGCCAACCCGAGTTGTGAAACCAAACAAAAAAAAAAAAAAAAGGCCAAAGGAGGATATCATCTTCATTCACATTTCTCTCCTGGAGCACGTGTCATTTTATTGCCTGTTGCCGAGGCCAAGCTGCGTCTCGGCACCCCGAGGCAAAGCTTGTGTCAACATCTGTTTAACTTCACTCAGCAAGTCTAACGCTGCTAGGTATGTGTTTTTACTTCTTGTTTTCGCCTGTAAACATTTGAGCCAAGTGGGCAGATGGCCAAACAGCGGGGGGTGCCAGGCGGCTCTGCTGGAGTTGAGGCCATGACAAATGCAGCTGCATCGCCGAGCAGCGCAGCAGGTGTCGATCCTGCTTACCTCACCGTTCACTCATTTCACAGAGACGCTCGGTGCCAGATTGTGATAAAACACAGACGGCCAAGAGGCGAGCTGGTTGGTGGTGTTTGCAATCCTACGGCATTAGGTTTCCGTGTAAAGAGGGACTTCCTTAAAGAGCCAAACGAAAGAGGCCGTTCAAAAAATTTTAAATGTCAAGAAGCTGTAATCAAAGTCGGATACGATTAGTTAGAGTATCTGCTGTCCGCAAGCAGAAACTCGAAACATACTGAAAGCAGGCAAGAGCTGTGACATTTAAGACCAGTGAAATGAAAGAAACTTGGATGTTTGGAAATATTTCTGGTTGCAAAACACAAAGTCATGGCATGGTAACACTTTTACAAAGCTAACTTTTATTGTTTTACAACTACAGTTAGAAAGCTTCAGGAGGCATCTTGTTTGCTAGCTAACAAGGAACTGCAGCTGCTTATTTAGCTAGCTTGTTTGCTAGCTAACAACTACAGCTGCTTATTAGCTAGCTTGTTTGCTAGCTAACAACTACAGCTGCTTATTAGCTAGCTTGTTTGCTAGCTAACAACTACAGCTGCTTATTTAGCTAGCTTGTATGCCAGCTAACAACTACAGCTGCTTATTAGCTAGCTGAACAGGGGTCCTCCACTTCCCCTCACTAACAAGAAAGACAAGTTTGGATGTTTGGAAATATGTTTGTCAAAAAATGTTAACCCGAAAGGCCAGTCAAGGCTGTTTTCCTGCATATTCCATTGTTGTATAACCATCTTTGTGTTAGCTGAAACTAGCTAATTGAAAGAAATGTTAAGGTTAGGTAACATAACATGATGGTAAATATCAGGACTTTGCCTATAAAGTTAGTGTTGCACTTTTATCTCCAGGAATATCCCTCATTGAAACATTGAGCACATACCGTCCCTTGAATCCCCTTAGCATGATAGTGCCACCATCATGCTTCACAGTTACCATGGGTATGATGGTGTTCAGTGTTACATTTTTCACTACACACAGACTTCTAACAACCTTTTTTATTTTAAATAATGGCTTTCTTCTTGCTACTCTTTGACCTATACTAGCAGGTCTCCCCGACCTGCTAGTATAGGTCAGAGGTCTCCAGCATCGGTCCTGCAGGGCTACTGTCCTGCAACAGTCAGATGCATTCCTTCTCCAGCACACCTGAGTCAAATGAATCGCTCATTACCAGGCCTTTGAAGATTTTCATGATATGGTGAGAAGTTCATTAAGTCATATAATTCAGGCGTGTTGGGGCAGGGATGCATGTAAAAGTTGCAGGACTGGGGATGGAGACCCCTGGTCTAGGTTGGGCAACAGCATCATTGTAGGGGGAGCAGTTGGGCAATACTCTTTAAATCTTCAGATGATGGGTTTACCAGGGTTATAAGAGATTTTGAAGCTTTTTATACTGTTTTGTAACCTCCTTCACAACTTTCTCCCTGACCTGTCTGGCATGTTCACTGGTCTTCACAATGCTGTTTGTTCACAGATGTTCTCTAACAGACCTCTGAGGCCCCCACAGAACAGCTGGAGTTATATTTTGGGAATAACAAAGAGGTGGACAGTGATCACTATTTAGGTGACTTCAGACGGAATTTGGTTATACAAGCTTTTATCTCCAGGTATCAGAGTAAAGACGTTGAATAAAACTGCACTTTTGAGGGTTTTTGTTTAATCCTTTTTCTTCCACTTTGCAAACACGCACCACTTTGTGTTGGTCTGTCATAAAATCCCCATAAAAGACATCGAAGCTTAGGATTGCAATGTGACGTCATGTGGAAAAAGTCCAAAGGGGGTGAACACTTTCGCAACAAAGTGTGTAACAGCCGAAAGTAAAAGTCAGACAAAGTTTTAATCCAGCGCTCCCATTTCCAGAGATAAGTGCTACAATCCGACTCCATGCGGCTCTGGGAAGCATCTGACCACTCCAACTCTGCATGTTTGATGCTTTTCTCCCGATGATGTTTTCCTGGCTCGGCTCACGTTGGCTGATTTCAGAGCTGCTGCTGCTGCTGCTGCTGCTGCTGAGGGAGGGAGGGATGAGGGGAAGCTGGGATGAGTTCGTAGAAGACGAGGGCGAAATCTGATGTGTTTACTCTACGCAGCTCCACTCGTGGGCCTTTTCTGGCCCTTTTGGCTGTCAGACTCGGAAATGAAGCTTTCAGGTTTTACACCGTTTGCTGAGCGCCCCAGCTCGATGCTGGTAAAAAATTCATGCTCTCTAATCTAGCTCCTCCCCTTCCCACATCAGCAGGAACTTTGTACTAACCTCTGTCATCCTGGCCGACCGGAGGGCGGTAGGGGAGGGGATGGCTGCAGAGATTACAAACTGTGAAATAATTTTTCAAAGACTCCGTCTATTTGCTTCCCTGCAACACATGCTTTCATTCCCACATCCAGCATTCCTCATTGAATTACCCAGACCTCTTTTGTTTATGTCTCAGGAGGCACTCACTCAGCACAGCCCACTGCATAGACCAGACCCTTTTTTTTCTCTCTCTCTCTCTCTCTCTCTCTCTCTCCTTCATCACTCCTTCCCTCCCTCGCCGCCGCACGCCGAAACCATTCCACTGAGGTTTATTTAAATCGTCTCACAAGTTTACTTTACCATAGCCCTGTCTAAATACAGCCTGCCACCTCTTTTACACCAGCGCGGCTCTCCATTAGCAAGGCAAACACGCTCGTGTCACTGGAGGGGAGAATGTATACAGTCACAGAGAACAGAGAGCGAAGGAGAGGTGGGGGAGAGCCTCCATCCTGCAATCCATCTCCACTGTTTCCTGTTGGGAGTCCTTACTGTTTACTCCAGGACTAAATTGCCCCTGCTCTTCTGGATATTTAAGGGGTATTCTCATCCTCTGATACAAAATACAGCTGGAAGGCAGGGAGGAAGCTCAAAATGAAACGCAAATCTGAGTTTTAAACCTCCCCGCTGCAGCCACACGCCACAGCAGCTGCATTCCTTAAAAAGGAAAATAACCGTGTTGGTTTTTTTGCCCAGGAAGAAATATGGTAAATCACCAACGGCACATGGTACCTTGCAAAAGAAGGCATGCCAGTTCAACTTCTTTTATGGTATTTTGTTAGAGTCGGTGTGATAGGGCCAACACAAAGTGGTGCGTAGTTGTGAAGTGGAGGGAACAGGATGAACGCATGGAATCTAAGTTCGGTTAGATTTGGTGGAGCGTGGCTGCGAACACCAGTTTTTCAGTTTTGGCTCTTAAATTCAGGTTCTTCAATGAATTTATATCTGGGCTTTGACTTTGCAGTTTTAACCTATGAATATGCTTTGATCCAAACCAGTGGTTCTCCATCCTTCCCGGTCTTTAGCATCTTCTAACAGATGTTTTTTTTTTTCTGGCCTTAAATCCATGTTTCCATTAAATAAAACCAGCCTCATGAGGGGGAAAAAAAGCATCCCCTCAGCATGATCCTGCCATCACCATGTTTCACGGTGGGGATGGTTTGAGAAAACTACAGCTCACTTTCCTTCTAGTTTGCAAACTACTTTGATAGCACATTGTTTCTCTTTTTTTGATGATGGTTAAATTTTTTAACATATTTTTTATTATTAATGTCATTATACGAGCAATGCTTAACAAATAACAATGAGTTGCCTACCACTACCGTCGTGAAAAAATTTGCTTCTTTACGGACGTCTTCTGTTTTTCCTTTTTTTTTATCACACTGGTTGTTTTTTATCACACTAATGTGATAAGCTGAGTAGATGCAAAAAGCAGTTTTCGTATGATGATTTCTTTTCTTTAGGGGAAAAGATTATGCATACCAACCTGTCGCTGTGTGAGAAACTAATCCTCCCCACATCCAAATTTTTGTGGAGTTGAGAATTAATTCAAATAGAACCTGTCTGACGAGATGAAGTAGGCTAAAAGACTTCGAGAAGCAACACGCCGTGGCCAGATTTGGAGAAATTCAACAAAGTCAGTGCCATCCATCAGTCTAGAGAGGTGTTACTAGGCATGTTTAAGGCTTTGGGACTTCAGCAAAACACAGTGAAAGCCATTATCTTCAAAGGAGGAAATATGTAACAGCGGTCGACCTTATCAGGAGGTTTTGACATACCAGATGTACGAGAGCACATCCGTGACTCATCCAGGAGGTCAGAAAGAAGCCAAGAACAACATCTAAAGCACTGCGGGTCTCACCTGCCGTAGTTAGGATCAGTGTTTATGACTCAGAAGAAAGAGAGTGAACAAAAATGGCCTCCATGGGAGAACTCCAGAGGGAAATTCACTAGTGACCAAAAAAACAAAAAAAAAAAGCACAAAGACTTGAAAAACACTTTAATGGTCCTCAAGACTGTTGGGACAACATTCCCCTGACTAACAACACAAAAGTGAGACCTTTTAGGTGCGCATCCTGTTACATCTGATGTGAAACTAAAGCAGCATTTAACAAAAAGAACATGAAGCTTTTCTTACACTTAAAAATCAAATTTTTTTGTATTCAACTGAGTCACCTGTTTCACGACAAAATGTATTTGATGATCTGAAACATTCAAGTGTGACAAAATATCAAAAATAGAAGACTTATGTAAGCAGGGTAATGCTTTTACACATACATATATGAGCTATTTTCTTTTAGTCTATCACTTAAACTTACAATTTAAGAAAACAACTTGATTTTTGCTGTAGCAACGTGACAAAAAGTGCCGAACACTTCCGCAGGGCTTCTTAAACTTGTCCTGAAAGGTTAACGGATCCAGAACCAACCGTAAGTTTAAAAACACTTTTTTTTTATTTCCCTCAGTCATTAATCAGCTATCCTCTACTCTTCATAATTATTTTTAATTACTTCAGTTTAACATTTTCGAACGGCAGCATTCTCTCTCTCTCTTTCTTTCTTTTTTTTTGTCAGTCTTTTACAGGAAGGCATGGAAGTTATTAAGATACGATAATAAATGGGTCTTAATGAAAGGGCAATTAGAAGCAAACTTTGACCAGACTCATTAAATCTAATTCAACACAAGCTCACCACGCTCAGGACCAAAAAGCCAGCTTCTCCTTCATTAAAGAGAGGATGGTAATTGCCTTGTCCTTTATTGGACACTTGATTCATTTCAAAAAGAGGTTTGGGGATAAAGCCTAAAGCGCATTATTTCCAATATCCTCATTGGTTAATCTCTGCTCATAATAGCAGTGTTTTCTACAAAGGCTACTCTCCGCACTTCGGGGTGCAATGTGATGCGATACTCGTGGTAAATTTCCGTCACTTTCGATTCTTATTTTGGTTTTGCTACTAAAAGCAATTTCTCTTCTTTTTTTTATTTCTTTTGTTGTCAAGTCAGCACAGGGAGATCATTGTCTCAGCGGGTAAACCTGGGCCCGTCCTTTCTTCTGGTAAAAGGTTCAGTGACTCCAGCTCTAACAGGGTGTCACCCTCAGCCGAGGATGAAACTCTCCTCCATAAACAGAGCACTTCTCATTGACGCTCCGCTGCGAGAGCACAAAGAGCCAGTGACAGATTGTCATAAGTGACTAAGGCGGAGTGAGAGAAGGGGCTGCCGCGGCCCGCTCCAGAGGTTTGGGAATCGCTAATGTGGAACATATGAAGCCTGCGCCGGAGCTGTGACTGCCAGATTTCATTATGCCACCTCTCTTTACTGCTCGTGATCTCACGGCTCCGGCACGCTCGTCTGCAGCGCAGGCCCGCACTTCCAACGCTGCAACTTTGCAACAGTTTGCACAAAGTGCAAATGATTCCCCAGACGGCCGCTGCGTAGGTTTGAAGGCGTATAAATGTGCGGTTCTTGTTGCTCCTTATTGGAAGTGAAAGCAAGCAAGAGTTTATGACTTCACCCCGCAGAAGAGGAGGGACTTTGTTCTTGGCTCTCGCTGCGGACGACGTTCCCACGAGGCAGCTAAATCAGCGGCTCCAGGGTGTTTTGCGTTGTATGTTTTTCATTTCTAACCTTTGGATCGAGTAGGTGAATGTAGTCATTATTATAAAACAAAATTAAAATAAACATGTGTCAGTTTTTATTAGTTATGTTTGGCCTCTAGAAGCAGAGATGGCTGATTATTCTGATGCTACATCTTATTTTATTTGTTTTTATTTTTTTTGTAGACTTTCCTGCAAAGAATAACTTTTAAAAGCTTTGAATGATTTATGATTTTATATTGATTATGCATTTTCCCAATGATTGCTGAGTGAATGTAAAGGGAATTTAAAGAAAATCTCTGAAGCATCGGGGAGGATGTGCATTATGCTCTTTAACATTGATGCTGCACAATAAGACAAAAAAATATTATTGTGATAGTTGTGATGAATGTTGTGATGATGACATTGCTTATGATTAAGCTATATTTTAAAGACCATTCAATGTTTTCCTTTTTCATGATGTCTGCACCGCTTTTTGTGAACTATGGCCTCTTGACACCTATAAACAGCGTCTGAAATTAACACTCGCCAGACGGCAAATGCGAGAAATGGCTAGCTGCCACATGGCGAGTAAATGTTTGTACCAAATAAATCGTGTTTTTCAGTCATCATTTGGGTAAATGCTTCAAAATAAAGTATTAAATTTCCCCAAATTTTGTTCAACCTTCGTTTTCATGTTATAAACATGCATCAAACAACAGTATCACAAGGGGGCAGTAATGCACCAAGTTGTTTTCCAAGCACCAGCACCAGGTCTGCATTGGTCAGTAAAACAAAAAGTAATCATTTGTTTCTGTCACTTGAGTTATATTTGGAAACTTACTCAATGGAAACTGTGCACATCTTTATTTACTTTTAAAGCCTTAAATGGCCTTGCCCCACTTTACCTCTCTGAGCTGCTGCACCCCTACACCCCTAGCCGATCTCTCAGGTCAGCTGACCAGCTGCTCCTGACAGTGCCTAAAGCAAGGCTTAAGCTCAGAGGGGATGGAGCGTTTTCCGTTGCAGCTCCAAAACTTTGGAATGGATTGCCACTGCACATTAGACAGGCAACTTCTCTGTCTCATTTTAAAACTCTTCTTAAAACCCACCTCTTTTCTTTGGCTTTTGACGCCATGTAGAGCGTTGATTTTATGTATATACATGCATATTCTTATCCTGTGCGAGCAGTGCTTTTTACTTATTTTTATTGATTTTATCTTTTTGTGCAGCACTTTGGAAACCTCGTGTTTGTTTAAATCGTGCTATATAAATAAAGTGGATTGGATTGGATTGGACTGACAGAGGCGAAGCTGTCATACATCAGCTCCACCGGGACCTCTGACCACCGCCAGCAGGATGTGCAGGTGAAGAGTCTTGCCCAAGGACACAACAACTCAGACGGTCGGAGCAGGGGATTGAACCTGCAACCCGCCAATTGTAGGATGAGATGAAATCGCAACATGTGGATGTGAAATTGAATGGTGAATGGACCTGGAGCTCTTCCAATTTAAGTTTTCAGGAAGAAAAAAAAAACACCCTCTTCTGTTTGACACCTGCTAGTTTGCAGCATAGTTACTTCTGTCGTAACCAGTTAACTAAACCGTGCTTTATTAGCTACTTATTTGTTGAGGTGAATTAAAAACCTACTAAAATTTGATACAGTTATACAGTTATTTTTATACGGTAAAAATAAAGGAAGGCATGAGTGCGAGGATTACACAAATATTAAGACCTTGCACCTAAGTGCAATCGGTGTGAGTGTTGAAGTAGTAGAGGTTCTGATTTGTTCAGGATGAAATTGTAGGGTGTTGCATCAGAAAATGTCAATAAACTGAAATATGATCGCTTGCAAAACAAAAGTATCTCTGCCCAAAACATTAGAAAGTCGGTGGGATTTTAGTAGCAAGCATACAGCGTGTCATTTTTTGCTGAAGATGATGCCTTGTATGCATCATGTATGCGTGCACAAACCACACCGGTTTTGATTCCTCCTTCCTTCAAGAACGTGATTCTGGGCCTCTGATCACTCTGAGACTGGAAAAAAAATAAAATAAAAAAAAATAAAAAAAAGATGAAGAGACTCCTGGAAGACCATCAGGAAAAGCGGTTTGGATCCGGCCTCTCTGGTGACGCCAAACTTCCCCCTCTCTGATCAATCCCCTCTCACCCCGCCTCTCGCCGTGTTTGTTTACAGCGAGACCTCAAGCTGTTTGGACATGTAAATAACACTTTAGGAGACTGTTTAGCTAAGCTCAATGGGAGTTGCTGTTGACTTTTGGAGCGCTTTGCCTAATTGCAGGTCCCAGATTGTTTCAGGTCTAATGGCCTAATTACCGCTGTATAAATTAGCCTAATGTTCATGCTGTGCAGAGCTTTCTTGGCTGCATTGCAAAGCGGCGGCACTGCAACACAGATAAGAACACGCTTTTATTCCAAAAAAAAAAAAAAAAAAGATGCTATATTGAGAGAGAGAGAAAAAAAAAGAGTAGCAGAGAGGTTAAACAACAGAGGAGTGTTAAGTGTCGGCTTGCCAATCAGTCCGCCATTCATCATATGCACCAGGCTGGCAGATCACACTCTGCCCTTTCCTCTATGAAATCAATAGCTCTTTCCTTTCTCCGCCGGGTTCTTCCGCGGCGCTCGCCTTCCGAGTCGCCTTTTTTCTCCCTTCCCTCACGCCCCTAAAACACAAGCCGCCTCTGTCGGTGAAAGCAATTAACATGGTGCAAGAGGGAGAAGAGAAAACGAGCGGCGAGAAGAGGAGCGATACCAGGCGGCTTTCTCTTCAAGCACACATTCCAAAGCTGCTCGTTGTCACAAGCAATTTGTCTGTCTAGACTGAACAAGACGGGCCGATGCCCGAGCCTTCTCCTCACGCTTCTGCAAGTTGGCGCGCATTTCTGCCCCCTGAACTTGTTGCGCAACCGGTGCGGGATGTTTAACTATTTCCCCGCAACGGGAATGTTGATTTAAACCAAACCCTGAAGCTTTTGGAAGACGAGAATCGCCCAACAACGTATGCAAGGTTGTCTCTCTGCTTTCAGTGTTCCCGGGCATTTCCAGCATCTGCAAGACATTTACTATCTAGTCCATCACAACAAATTGCACACTAGCACAGGTTTTTTTTTTTTTTTTTTTTTTTTGACAGAACGCAGCTCTTCCAGGGGGCCGCCAGCACGATCCAACTTTTTTCCTATCCTTTTCTCTCCCAGCGTTTCTCTTATGGATCAGGGAGAGAAGGGAATTTCAGAGGGGGGCCTCCGTCGAGCACCAGCCTATCTCCTGCATTTGCAGAACTTGCCCCAGATCGGGATAAGCTGGGGAGCAGAACAAAGAGCTGTGCGCCTTCATCGCCCCACCGCGCTCCCACCCAGCTGGGGGAACAGAAGCAGCAGTTTAGTAGCTGAAACACTCCGCTACACCTCTATCCTCGTCCTAACTTTATCTCTTACATCTGTCTATCTCCCTTTCCTCAAACTACAATAACTCTCAGGCAGAAAGGGAGTTGATTTAAACCCCAGATCGAATCAGGAGGACTAGAGTACATGTTTTTTTTTTTTTTTTTTTTGCTTCCACTACTACTGCGATTCACTCTAGTAAAAAAAAAAAAAAAAAAACACCATCCACCTCGGGGAGTTGATCTTTTTAGAAAATCTTTATTTAAAAGCTTGGGTCGCAGGTAAAAGTCTGCAAATGTTTTTTGTTAATATTTCTTTAAAACAATGAAGGCTTAAGCTAGTATGTCAGAAAGCCTTCAGATCAGGTGTCAGATCAGGTGTCAACATTGGAGGCTCTTTGGAGCCTCCAATGTTGTCATTGGTAACTTTGGCAGCAATGTGTCCAGAGCTGGGTAAAAATAATAAAACGGCTAACTTTAGCAGGTTTCCTCTGTACTTTCATGCAACATCTGCACAGAAATCTCACATCAGACACCAATTCTACAAGAAATCAGTGTCTGAAATATTTTGTGACAAAAAACTAACATGCTGTCAAGGTTTCTTATCCCACCTATAGACCACGATGTGTGAACGATTTTAGATTATTAATTATTAGATTAACAGGGTAGGCAATAATAAGCTTTGCTTCAGCTTATTCCTTTTTTTGGTAAATTGTGGGTTTGTTTGTTTATCTTTTTTTATTATTATTATTTTACTGTTTCCTGTGTTTAATGTTGGATAATTTACTAAAAATAAAGTGAAAGAAAGATTATACATACATGCCACTGAGCCCAGCTGACATTTACACACAATTTTGTTTGCAGAATTACACTTTGAGGTGTTTACAGTCTCCATTAAGGGAAGCAATCCATCATCTGAGCCTTTTTTTTCCTCTCACCTGCACATTTTGAAATCATGCGTGAACATTTGGTTGTTTAATCAAATGTAGGGTATAGGTTAAAAGGTCTCCTGCGTGGTGCTTTCAGGGGCTGCCGGACATCCAGGACGACGACTCAGCAGAGAAGCAACTTATTATTCAACCGTGCATCACTGTGAAAAAAAGGTGATGACGAAGGAAAAATAACAAAAGATTCAGACTTTAAAGGAGCGCTGGTACAGAGTCTTTGGAGAAAATTTGGGTTTGAAGAACTTAACGTTCAGCTTTTTCATCTACGGCAAGAATAGTGCCTTCACAAATTTCTATCTATCTAGTAATTTATGTTTAGGGACTGACAGACTTAATGGCTGTTACTGTTAGAGAGTCACCAGCTGTTCGGGGAACATTTCGTCTTGAAACTCAAAACTCGGATGTTTTTCGATCAGTGAATGCACCACACTAAGCCTACCAGGTGGGCCTGACGGCAAACGCTCTTCGTTGTGCATGTTGTTGCTGTGGGAAGAATACGTTTACTCAGAATAAGCTATTTTCAGCATCAAGGAGGGTTCTAAAATGAAGGCAGTGGAATCGGAGAGTTTTCAGAAGCTCTGTAAAATAAAGCTGCATTTCTAAGACAGGAGAACGAGTGAGAGCAAACATTTCAGTGGATAACAGGACGCCTGTGAGGAGAGAGTTAAAGTTGCTCTGTTTTATTGACAGAGGTTTTATTCAACCTCTGTCAGGAGACACGCTGGATTCGGAAATGTTGGAAATGTTGGCGACATTTTGGAAATCTCAGAGTTAAGGTAAGGATCTACATTTTCTAGAATACACACATGGACTGCTGTATTTTTCCTATACTAGCTGTGCTACACTATAAGACACTAAAGCCATTTTAAAAGGTCAACTCTAATTAATCTTTATGATTTACACAGACGGCTCTTTTAAAGAGTCGCATGACCTAATAGTTTTTACACTTTAGTTTTTGGTAAGAAATCCAAATTTGTTTGTATCGGCGTCTGCAGGTGATGATTCAGAAAAAAAACACAAATTAAAAATCTTCTACAAAATTGAGATCTCTGAATCTCTAGCTAGCGGTGAAAAAAGTTGGCCGAGGGTTAAAAAAAAAAATGTTGTTTTGAAATTGCTACAGCACTGCGCCTCCTCCGCCAATAGGTGGGGGAGGGGCCTCACTTTGTTTTTCACGCAGAAGAAATGAAAATGTGGTAGTTTGGAAATTATTGCAATCACAGAAAACATGACTAATGATGCCGTGAAAACTACAGGAGGGCCTTCCATCACTCTATTTTAGAAATAAATAATAATTATGCATCAACCTGATGCAGCTGACTGCAGGCTCTACCGGAGCAGATAGCCTGACTAATTACAGCTAGTTACAATTGTGAACAGGGAGAAAATGTACATACTTTTGGGTAATATGTGCCTGAAATATTTTGACTAGGTGGATGTATTCACATAAATGTCATATATTATTAAAGGTGTAACAATATAATACTGAAGTAATTTTTATATTGGTGCACATACTGGGTAGGGCTGGGCGATATGGATTAAAAAATAAATCTCAGATTTTATCATACCAAATCCGATTAATCGATTTTTTTCCTCCTTTTTGTTTCATAAAAAGAAATTAAAGAAATTATTTCAAAACCTTGCTTTTTACGTCAAGCATTTCGTCAGGGAGTTGACCTGAATTCAAAGTGCAACTAAAAACAAGCTGTGAAACATGCTTGTAAAACAAGATGGCAGCCGTGCCATTATAAACAATGAAAATATAACAAAACATTTGCTGCTAGTGGTATTACACATTGAGCTAAGAACAGGCTTCACTGCACTTGTGAACTTCAAACTAAGTTAAAAAAAAAGTAAATGAGTAAATGAAGTACCTCGTATTATGGTAAAAAAAAGTTTCTACTTAACAATATTTTGACAATAATTTTGCCTAAACATATATTCAGCATCACATGCTGTTCTCTTCATGGAAACCCAATGAGTGTATTGGCAAAATAAAATCCAGATTTTCCAAAAATGAAATCCTAAAGAATTGTAAATTCGAATTAATCGATTAAATCGATTTATCACCCAGCCGTAATACTGGGGTATATTTCCTCTGGGTTTTCATACAGTGAGCCTCATTGTGGCCCGTGCCAGCCTACTCATGACTTGAATTTTGATAAACCTGTGAAATCCAGATATTTTCCTTTTGCCCCTCGCAGTCTACTTCCCTGCTTCCCTCTACTCTCTTTCAGGCATTAAACAGAGTTTGCTGAGGTCTCGGGGGGGGGACACACATGGCCGTTATTTTAGCTCAGAAAGGAAAGTGTGTGTCACAGAGCAAAGACGAGGTGTCACAGCAGCAGGCAGACAAATGGCTTCTAGGCTCTGCAGGGCCAGATATGCTTTGACGCCCTTTTGAACCAATTAGGTCGTGTAAGTACCGCGACATCTGTAAGTCTCTGATTCTCCTTCCCTTCCCCTGTCTTTCGGATGCTTCTATTCACGTCACCTTACCCTCTCTTTCACCCTGTTTTTCGAACGCCGCTTCTTCCAGCTAATCCAGCTCCTCATTATTCGAAGCGCGTCCTCCTGATCTCTCCCCTTTTCCCCTCCTCGCGGCATCCCAAAACAAGGACAAAGTTGTAATCCGTTTACCGCACTCTTGTCAACAGTTTCCACCCAAATAATCCGAAAAAGACGCACGACGGGCCTAGGTACTGTTGCGGGGGAGACGGGGAATTGGGAGACGAGTCGGAATCCACTAGGGGGATTGAGCGAGCAAGAGCCGCAGAAGAAGAAGAAGAAGAAGAAGCGAGGAGAGCAGGAGGAGACGCGGAGGGGAACTTGTGTCACAGGATTTGAGTCTCGGGCGCGCAGGTGGTGCCCAGGGGCCTCCCCTCGGCCTGGACAGAGAGACAACCTTAAAGAGGATTAACCCTTCCGGAGGGCTTTAATGAGAGCTGAAAGTGCTGGGCACCAGAGAGCCCCGGCCAATTGAGGTTTCGCTCCCCCTCGGATCCCGGGCGGTTGTGGCGCTCGCGCAGCCCCCGTGGCCCACAGCTGCCCCGCTCGCGGCGAGCTACATCAAAGCACCCCCGTCTGGGAGAGCACCCGAAACGGGAGGGTAGGAAGGCAGCGCGTTACGCCGGGGCGAGAGGGGAGGAGGGATGGAGGAATCCCTTATCTTCTCCTGAGAGGATGCTGCTCTGTGGTGCGAGATTGTCTGGAGCTGCCACCTGTCCCAGGCATCTTTGAAGGCAACACTAAAGCCTGTGATGGGCCTGACCTCCTTGAGCTCCCATTCTTTTATGTCTCTCTTCATTTTCTGCTTTGTTACACCCCCCCCTTCCCTGTTCCCTCCTTTTACTCTCTCTCTCTGACTGACTCTTCTTCTTCCCCCTCAGCCGTTAGCCTTTTCTCCAGTGACTTCTTACATTTCACCAGCCTGGTAGAAACATTTTAATTACACCGCGCTCATCAGCCTCCTCTCCATGTTGAACAATAAGCACTTGTGGCCCTCCAGAGACAAGAGCCAGATACGGGTTGTTGGCTGCAGGAGTAGAGGGTGCTTATCTTCACCGCCGTAAGAGAGAAACGCAAATACAGAAAAGGACTGATGAGATTTGAATACAAGGGGAAACAAACATGTTTATTCCCACCCCCCCCTACCACCCCCAGCTCACAGAGGTGATTATCCTCCTGGAGACCGGAAGGTAAACTTGAGGACGAGCTGAGCGTCTACACTTCTTCTTGCCTTTTTGTTGCCAGTTGCGGTTCGTTCTCTCTTCGGACGGACAAGACGCTACAAATCTTCGTTTTTTTAAGTCTTTTTGTTCTTACTCGCCTCTGCAAGTCGACTGATTAACCAGTCGCACCCACCAAGCAGACGCGGCCGTGCCGATCCGAGGAGGAGCGCGGCCATTCTTCTGAGCGTCTCCGGCTCTCGTCTTAATTCTCTTTCAGCCCCCTTTCGCATTTAATCTCGTCCATTGTCGACGAGGGCCCCGGCACTACTAACAGATATTAAGTTTACACTTATGGGGCCTTGTGGCGAGAGCACCACATGACCCTAAGACGGTATGAGAGTGCATTCCCGGAGCACTTCACACTCTGCTTAACCCTCTTAAATCATCGCGCACTACAAAGGGGCCAAGAGCATGTGAGAATATTGCCTATCTTACAGCATAAGATGCCTCTAATAAGCTATATAAAAGGGGATCATCTGATTATCCCTGGCGCGCTGGACCAAGGGGCCACAGCAGAGCACGGGCCTATGTTGTTCTTTCTTCATGAAAAGAGGTGGATGGAAGGGATCCCTCTCCATCGCCTGCAGTGCGCCCGGGGCTTCTCTGTGCAGGCGCTCTGCTGGGGGACTACGCCGAGCCACCGTGCTCAAAGAGCCAATATTGAAACAATCACAAAGACAAACACTTACCCTTGAAACAGGCACGTGTCCTCTCTCACCCCGGGCTTTTTCTCCCCACTCGCCTGGTCCTTTCAGGGAGGGGTGGGTGTTTGAAAACTGCTTCCCAGCCAGTTGTCACATTTAAACTGACAAGAGGCCGCGAAGTTTGTTCTTTGAGTTCAAATCATCAAGAGCCCAGGAACCTTTTTTTTTTGTTTTCTTTACCCATATTATCATACTCATACAGTATATATATACATGCACTTTAATGTTCTGACATTACACAGGGCCTTGCAAGTATTCTAGACTGAAATTCAAACCATTTTTTTATGTGATAGACCAACACAAAAGATCAGCATAATTGTGAAGGAAAACTACACATGATTAGTTTTCTTCAAGAAACAATACCTTGAAACAGATGCTGTGTGCATCTGTATTCAGCCCAAATGTACGCTGATGCCTTCAAATAAAACCCAGTGTAAAGAAACTGCCCCCAGAAGTCACCTAATCCACCAATTTAAGCTTCAAACATCCTGTTTAAAGTTTGCCAAAGGAAAAACGGAACTAAAATAAGTTAAAATTTTCTTGAAATTTGTGTATTAGTTCTTTTATTTGAGTAGGTAAATAAGATAATCTGCCAATGGAATAAAATTTTTGCACTTAAAATAGGAAGAACTCATCTCCATCAACTTATTTCAAGTGCATTATATCTAATTATCTTGTTTTTAGGGTTAAAATTACTCTTTTCCATTGGCAGATAATCTTATTTCCCTGCTGAAATCAAGGACAAATACACTAGTTTCAAGAAAATTTTACTTACTTTTAGTTCTGTTTTTGCAGTGTGTAAGGGAGACCAAACGTTTTAGCCAGGGACCTAAAAAAAAAAAGGCTCAACAACCTGATAAAGAAGGCTGGTTCTGTTCTGGGGGACGACGGTGGAACCTCTGGAGATGATGATGATGATGATGATGCAAGGAGGGATTTTGCATAAAATCAAGAAAATTATGCACAATCCTGAGCATCCTCTTCATGACATTGTCATTGTGATACGAGGTGTCTTCAGATTGTTTGTAAAACGGAAGATATTTCCTCTCGACAGTCATCACCATCTATAATAACTCCTTGACAAAGTGAGTTACATCAACATTTAATTTCCCTTTGGGATAAATAAAGTATTTTTGAGTTGAATTGAACTTTGGCCGATATTCAAAATGCTTGGTATGGCAGAAAACTAACAATGCACATCACCCTGAACACGTCCTCCAGGCAGTAATACTTGCCAGTGGCAGCATCGCGCTGTAGGGATGCTTTTCTTTTTTTTTTTATTAAAGATAGGAGAGCTGGGCCGAGTTGATGAAAAGATGGATGAAGCACAACATGGGGCAATGCCAGAAGAAAAAAAAACTTTGGAGTCTCCAAAATGGTTGAGACCGGGTTGGAGGTTCACCCTCCAGCAGGACAAAGACCATAAACATAAAGCCAATGGGATAAATAAAAGCATATTCATGTGCTGGAATGGTCCAGGGACCAGACATAAATACAACTGTGATTGTCAGAGCTGATGTTCACAGTATGAATGAGCTTGAACTATTATGCCGAATGTAAAATGAATGTAAGAAACCAGCAGAGACGTCCAACAGAAGACTCTCAACTAGGGCTGAACAATTAATCGCATTTTCAATATAATCGCGATTTAAAAAAACGCAATTTCCAAATCGCAGAGGTCAGCAATTTTTGGCTATGTAACAATTAGGACGCGTCCATTAGGTGTTGGTAAAATGTTTAAAGTGGGTTTGCCTCCACTTGGAAGGGAAGACAGTTGCAGCAGTGAGATAATCTAATTGTATTACTTGTTTTAGAGTTTATATAATCATACATAGCATTAAGTTCTGGTCAATCAATTTAATACATAGACTTGCTTGTTGGTTGGACTTTATGTTCAACAAGGATTGATGTCCAAATCAACTAAAAGCTGTTCTCTTGAACAATATTCTGATTAATAGAAACATTAAAAGGTCTAGGAAACCTTTTTCTTTTAAAGGAAAAATCCAATGACCTGTATTTTGCTTCATCCCATCAATTCGGACCCCTTCTCTTGACTCTGGAGAACGGCGACCCCCACAATATAACACGGTCACATTTTTCAGGTTTCGCGTCAAAAACCGTGTATCATTTTGCTTCCTCTTCAGCATTTTGTTGGTCATTCACATAAAAATCCCAGTAAAATCTGTTTTGACGTTTGTGTTTCAATCGTGGCAGAATATGGTAATGTCTAAAGCTTTTGATGTGAGAGAAGAACTGCAGTGTCTGGACCTTATTGTGGAGTGGATCACATTGAGTTGGTGACAGCTACACTTTAGTTTAGAGTTTAACTTTAAATAACGAGCACTGACCAAACCCCCAAACGGACCCTGCACTGCAGTTCCCAGCGACTTTCTCGCCTTACGACCCGTAGAGCAGACTTGCTATGATACACGTGAAGATCTCCTTTGGCCAAAACATCCTTACTTTCGCCGCCTCTAGCTTAGCTCGGCGGGTTTATTGGGATCAGTCAAGGACGGCGAGGCTTTGGCATGGAGGATTACGGTCCTGGCAGCCAGATATGAGCTAGATCTGTTAAGGAGCTAAATTGTGCTGATATGCAGGCAACCATCACAGCTTGAGCACACTTAATGTGCCCATTCCAAGCCCTATCAGTGACCTACTGTGTCAGTGATACGCTAAAACCCCAAAAAAACTGACATATCTTCAGTTCCATAAGTACTTTCATTTTACTTTTATCTAGCTCTCTTCCTTTCATTTAACACTCCGTGGGGCTTCGGCGCGGCAGCAACGGCGACCGTGGCGCGCTTTAGCCTGGCAAAGAGGAGAAAAGAAGGAATAGACTTTAAAGACGAAGAGCTCCTTGGAGGAAGAGGAGATGCTCCGCCAGCGAGTGGGCCCCGACTGTTGCTAAACGACCGCTGGTCGGCTAATCGGGACACAATGTAAACAGATGTCAGCAATGTGCGTCCCATTCATGCTCCCCAACAATTAAGATTTTAAGAAAGACTTTTTTTTTTTTTTTTTCCTCCATTAATCCTAATCTCAGTCCTCCTCTCCTTATCCCGGGGCAAAGCCGTATGCATTAGCGCCGTGGTAAGAAGGATATGGACTCCTATCCAGTGTTTGCCCAAGAAAAGCAGCTAAGACTCAGGCACCGCCACGATTAGCTACTGCTAACAATAGAAGTAATGTTTCCTTGTTGCCTCCTCTTTTCTGCTCTGAAGTGGGTGTAAAAAAAAAAAGAAAAAAAAAAAAAGAAGCAGAGTAAACACAGGTTTAGGCTGAGGACATAAGAACAGAAGGAGATTGCAAGTCTGTGTGCATAGCAGAGATCTCCACCCCCCCCCCCCCTCGAGGATAACCCCCACCCTCCTTTTGCTCTCTTCTCGTTTCTCAACTCCCACACCTCCCAGAGCTTTGCCGCCACGTTAACGACCCGGCGGCCAGGTGTGGCAGGGGCTGCAGGTGCCGTCGCATTTAGGCACATTAAGCACTGACACGCAGCCGCGCCAAGAGTAATCGGATTTACCTGGATGTCTGCTGCGCGGCGTGGCGCTCCGTGCAAGCGCAGCACAAAGCCTCGCCGCCCCCTCTCCATCACGCACGGGGCGCGCGCACACCTGGGACGCATTTGGCGAGGCGACACAAGAGTTGTTTTTGTGCACGCACGGACCCAAAACAGTGGCGACAAATGCTGCAGGTCTGTGGTTCAAAGTACACGAAGGAGGCCAGGAAGGGTGGGGGGGATTGCTGAGGTTTAAGGGCACCCCTTTCGTTCTGCTGACCCTAAATACGGCGAAGCACCCCCCCTCCCGCGGGCCGGGATCTGGTACTGGGCCCAATCAGACAGAATGAGACCGCCTTGGGACAGCAGCGCAAGTCCTCAACACCTGAGGCCAGGAGGAGGTGTTTTACGCAGCAATGCTCCCCTCACAGATCATAAGTCTTTTCTGAGCAGCTTGAATGGAAAAAGAAGAAGAAGAAGAAGAAGAAGAAGAAGAAGAAGAAGAAGAAGAAGAAGAAGAAGAAGAAAACAGCCGCCATTCAGACTTTGTAGTTTTACGGTTAAAGTGTTGCTATTTTCCATCCACACTGCTGGGATTTTTAATTATAGCACATTGTTAAATGGGATTTTTTTTTTTTTTTTTGCGCTTTTGACTTTAATGTGGAGAATGACAGTTCATCAATCTTTAAAACTGAGCTAGGTTTTGGTTTATTTAGGTCTCATTTTTATTCCTGTTTCACAAAACCACTTTAAGGCATATGCAGCGCTGATCTGGAGCCATATCGAATCCTTTTTTTAAAGGCTAGAGAAAAACTGTAACTGTATCTCGGTAGTAATCTAGAACGAAACACTCCCTTCTTTTACGGCATTATTGTAATTAATATCACCTAAATACAATTTTTAGATAAGCATTTATAAGCAAAATGTATAATTTCTTTTTTTTTTTCCATTAATGAAAACTTTGGTTTAATGTTAACTACACTGGGAGTTAAATATTTGCACGAGACCAGGTGACAATCTGCAAAACCCCTGAAAGTAACTCTTTTAAGGTGTTGCTGCTTTCAGTACAGTAAGGAAAGTGTAAACCGTTTACAAAGTTTAAAGGAAACTTGAAAGTGTTGTTTTGTGAACATTTTAATGTGCCTTCAATTGTAACAAACTGAGTAGGGAGGCAGCCCACTCCATCTTGGGTTAACTTTAAGAGGGTTTTTTTTGCAAATGGGTATAAGGAGGGTTTTTACATGGTCCTTTAAACAGATGCAAAACCCCTCAGAAGATGTTAAAGACAGTTATGAATATCTCCCACAAATGCTCACATAGGCTCATGTATCTAGTCATTCATTCTGCTACAAAGTGCGTTTTTCTTCTTCCTTTCATTGTCCACTTTTTTTTTTACCAGATTTATTTATATAAATTTAAAGTTGTGTGATTGGTTGCTTTTAACATTTGAATTATGCCTTAATTTATAATCTCTAATTGGTGCAACTCTGTTTTTCTTTCCCGTAAGAAGTATTCCTTGCTTAGTGATGTTTGGTCGATTCGCCTTCCTGGAGGAAGCTAGAGACGGACCTTTTTATGGCGGTGTATCGATTAAAATTTCAACAATCGATTCGACTCCGATTCTCAGGAAATTAGAATCGTCTCTTTTTGATCAGATCCGATCTCAAATTGGATTGCTGGTATTAAAAAAAATATGTTTTTAGCTGTTACCTGGATTACTTGACCATGTAGTTATGCAACATATTGATACTAGTATCATATTAGCATTCAGCAGCAAATGAATGAAGTAATGGTAGCTAATGGCTCTAAGGACCAAACCCTCTCCCTGAGTCTTAAGACAAACATGCTTTGGGGCAGAATAACTAAACAGATCAAGAGTAGAAAATAAACACCAGAGATTTCTACAGCTGCTATTCGGACACTAACCTGGTGCATTATTAAAAACATGACATAAAAAATCACCTCCAGGTTTGGAGTGTGAGCTGGAGATGCCGGCTTTAAACGTTTAATAAAAAAAAAAAAAAATGTAAATCAATCTTTGGTTATATGAATCGATCTTCAGGAATTAATATAACAATTGATTCAGAATTGGGAAAACAAATTTTTTCAACACAGCCCTGGAGCAATTGCATCTATTATCCATGTGTGGTCTAGTCTGTTTTTTTTATCCAAAGAAGGTATTTTCTGACTGACTCCCAATTCTCTTTCCTGGAGGCAGACAGTGATGGAGCTATAGTGCTCACATTGACTCTGTTTCCTCTGTTACTCTTTGTTTTTACCAATAAAAGTACTAGCTCAGTGGTTCTGTATTTAACTGTATCACTTTTCCCAGTGATGGAGCTTTTGTTTCCATTAACTGTTTGTCTAATTTGTTCATTTGTTTTTATTTCCCATAGAAAGTACCGTTTTCCCAGAGCTTCAACGTATGTTTGTTGCTAACTTCCGGTCCTCTCAACACGCAGTGGTTGCATACTTAACCTGGTTCTGTTGGGGGGGGGGGGGGGGGGGGGGGTTGCTTGCTTACTCTCCACTCACCATATGCTTGCTTCAGGATGCTGGATTGCTGCAAAGTCAACAACCTCAGTGCAATCAAATTAGATAAAAATTTGACCTGTTTGTCTTGTAAAGTGACTTCAGATATTTGTTGCCAGTAAAGTTAATCGAGTTCAATAACTCTTAAAGCCAGGACACAGAGTATGAGGAAGAAATGAGAATATGAGTTTAAGAGTAGCCTCTGACTCAGAAACAGCACTGGAACAGCAATCACCATAAAACTGTCTCCATGGCAGCAACACACCATGTGGAAAACCAGTAGGTTTTAAAAAAAAAGAGTACATGTCTTGAAACAGGAGAAATCAGCTCAGTAAAGTAAAGTGGGACATTTTTTGTAATTTAAATGGAGACCTCATATCTTTTTGCCGTACAAGAAAAACATCTATCTGCAGAACACCAGAAGCTTCTCAGAAGGCAACTTGATGCTTCATCAAGCCCCTCAAATTCAGTCACAGAGAAATTCTCGAGAAGCTCCATGGCCCTTTTGACTTTTCATGCTGCTTTTGAACTCTCCATTTCAGGCTGTGACTTTTCTGCATGACCCCCCCAACCCTCGGAGTGACCTCCACCCCCCCACACCCCTCTGTCTCCCTCCCTGCGCCTTCAGCGGTCTGGAACCACCAGAGCTCCTTCACACATACCCACACACATTCATAAAATGAGAAGTGGCAGTGTTGCTGAGTTAGGTCAGGATGTAATGTGCAGTAATGTTCTGCCCTCGAGGCTCGTGTCCAAAGCACCCTCGCCTGGGTTTAAGTAACCTTCCCCTTAAAGAGGCACCTTGGTGGCTCTACTCTCGGGCACCCAACCACGAGGGCGCACAGCCTAATGAAGTGGCTAAATAAATAGAGTTACAGTACAAGGCTTGGGTTCGGTGGAGTTTTCATTACCGCCAGCGCCTTGAAACTCTCCTGTCCAACTCTGTCCGGCCCAATTCCAGGGCAAAATAACCAAATTAAACAAGCAATCACATCAAATCTCTGTCTTAAGGCCACAGTGGCTGCCAAATTAACCTCCTAATCAGCCTCTTAAAACATCCCCCCCCCCCTGCTTTCTCTTCCAGTGTGCACACACAGCTTTGATTTTTATCTAACTACAACTGTTTGCCTCACCTTTGCTTCAAATTATCTCCACCATCTCTACTGAACCACAGCTCTCCTCTCAGCTCCCCTACTCCGGGGCTTCGCCTCCTTCCCTTTCTCTCACACAGCCTCTCGAAGAGTCCCAGAGAGAGGGAAAGAGGCAGAGTGTGGGGGGGTAGGGGGGGTGATGAGGTTTGACTCGACACTGCTTTGGGGCTTTGAAGTGTGCGTTGATGAGAGAAAGTGGAGTACTGTGTTCAGACAGGCCCCTAATGAGGGAATTAAGAAGCTACGCCGGCCCGTTCCCCATACTAACTTCCCAGGCACCAAACAAGACAAGCGCGCGTGCACGTGTTCGCGAGTGTGTGTCCGTGCAAGCCTAAGAGAAGGGGGCTAATCTGTCAGACTTAATCAAGCATCTAACAGTTGTGCCGTTCACCTACAGTAGGAGGCAAAGCTACCCTCAGCATTCAGAGTGCTACAAACGCGCCCTTGAGCGGCGAAGTTTCCCCCAACTTCCCCAACTATAGCGGGCCCCGCGGACTTACGGTAGTGCGGGTCTAGGTAGCCGTTGCGGGGGTCCATGGTAAACAGCGTGCCCCTGTAGGGCAGGGCATGGTCGGAGAGATGGGGCAGGGAGCTGTGCAGCTCCTTCTTGAGCAGGGACGGCCGCTCTTCCGTGGAGGTGGAGGGTTCCTCGCTCACGGTTCTGTCCAGGGCGCCGGGCGTCTGGGCCTGGGAGCTGATGGCGTTGCGTCTCTCGCGGTGGTATGGTGTGCCAGAACTCTCATCTTCTGCCAGGATGCAGAGACAGAAAAGGGGAAGGGGGGGTGGACAAATCAGATGTTAAAGTCTTCTATGAAAGGTCTGTTCAGACGGAGGTAAAGGGAGAAACAGAAGGTACTGTAGAGCATTGTGGGTATACCTATCAAGGCAAGGCAAGGCAAATTTATTTATATCGCACAATTCAGTACAGGGACAATGCAAAGTGCTTTACATGATTAAAATATAGCAAATTAAAACAGAATAAAAGCAAGTAGGAATAAAATGTAGATAGAAATTAGAACAAAAAAGAGGTGATTCAGTTAACTAGAACAGTTGAAGGCAATCCTAAACAAATGTGTTTTTAATCTTGATTTAAAGGAACTCAGGCTTTCCGCACCTTTACAATTTTCTGGAAGTTTGTTCCAGATAAGTGGAGCATAGGAACTAAATGTTGCTTCTCCTTGTTTAGTTCTGGTTCTAGGTATGCAGAGTAGGCTGGAGCCAGAAGACCTGAGTGGTCTGGATGGTTGATACACTGATAACAAGTCTGTAATGTATTTAGGTGCTAAGCCATTTAGGGATTTATAGACTAACAGAAGTATTTTAAAGTCCATTCTCTGAGATACAGGGAGCCAGTGTAATGACTTTAGAACTGGGGTTATGTGCTCTACTTTCTTAGTCTTAGTGAGGAGGCCGGCAGCAGCGTTCTGGATCAGCTGCAGCTGATCCAGAACTAACCAGTCAAGGCTAACCAGTCAAATCTTAGAGCCCAGCACATCCAAACTTCTTGTGAAAGGGTAAATTAGTTGTTTTTTATAAGCAGTCTAAAGGAGGACGCAGACCTTTTAAGCTGGAAGAGCATCCCCCTTGCCAGTTCTCAACAAAATGTTTTTTGTCTAAGGGGGGGGAAAAAAGAGAGGCATGGGGTCTTTGAAAGATCTTCAGCACGCCGTGTAATCGGGGTAGAGGTGAAGCCGAGCTCAAGCCCTGAACTCCACCAAAGAGACGTGATCTTTGGCCCTTGGCATGGCCTCTGAACTGATGTGCACAAAGGTCGGCTAACCTCCTGGTATTAGCATGAGTCCTTTCTGTAGTCTGATACTTTCTCTAAAAGTGCCATGGCGTGTCCAGGGCTTGTTATTATGTCAATTTCAAAAAAAGATATATTTATAATGAGCCTGTTGTTAAAGCAGATTAACTTTAATATCCTTTTATTTAATGAAATATGTAAATATTTATTGTTCAAGAATCCTCATAATCAGTCACATTTATGTGGACTTTAATGCGGTGTTTCGTAATATACTCTATATATGGGGAGAGTCCTGGCTGCTAAAAGACAAAAGGAAAAACAACAATAGCAAAACCAGATTGTATTAACCTCCCAGGAAGGTACTGTTTATTTCAGGATTTGAACATGTCGTTATTTCATAACTTTAGTCATTTACAACTTTGTTTTGTCAAATACTTAGACCTCAGGAACATGGTTATTTAATTTCTGTTAAGTATAGCACTGTTTGTGATATGTTTATTCTTGCCTTTCAGCGGAAATATCCCATTGAAGATTGTATAAGTCTGTTACAGTGCTTGATTTTTTTAAATGTTTTTTTTTTTGTTTAGTCATTTTTCTACTTATATTTCTTCCTGTAGACACCATGGATGCACGCTGTTCATTCTGCAACACGAGTCAATCCTTAACCATCTTGGGGATGTTTCCTTCCCACTTTGGATAAATTTGAGAAAACTACTTCACAACAGACCATTGTTTATCATAGTATTCTGCAAGTAAATGAGATTTCTGATGCTAGTGAATATCTACAAGCTAAAAGGTTTGATGAGGGGTCATAATTTGTCATATTTTGTCATCACGCCAAAAAAAAAAAAAAAAGTATTTTTATGGTTTAACTTTTTAAGTCAGTAAAAACAATAAACAAATAAAAACAAGTTCTGCCTCAAGCTGGAAATAATTGCAACACAAAAGAACAATAAAATAGACAAAGACGTAAGTTAATTTAGTAAGACGTTTTCACTTGGCTTCTTCCCCTAAACCACATTCACTGGCTTGAACTTTCAGTAAATGCGCCACATGTTCAGCACTTGTTTTAAGTTAAAATGAGTTCATCATTAAGGATGCCGGTCATCAGCGCACCCCAGCTTTCTTTTTCCAGCATTAATGTCCCTCACTGAGAACCTGGCAAAACGCCCCTCGGCTGGCGCCAGAGGTTCTGCAGTATTAGCAGCCTTCCCCCCCTGCACCCCCCCCCCCCTCACCCCCACAATCCACTGCAACCCAACAGCAATCCAACTGCCAATTAGAAACAGGGCAGAGGGCCAGATTAAAGAGCGCCACCTTAAGCACTGCAGAGGGTTGCCACTTCACAGGGGGAGAAAAAAAAATAAAAAGAGAAGCAATCAAAACGGAGTAGAGAATGAGATTGAAAGAGGCAATGAGAGAGAGCAGGAGGAGCAGCTCGAAGGGTCCCGCTTTTCATTCCCCTCACTATCCCACATCCATTACCTGCGTCCGGGGCCAGCCGTGCCCTGGCAGAGGATTCAAGGATCTCTAATGCGGAACTGACAGCCGCAGAGAGGCAAGTCACTCTCATCCGCGGGAAATGACAGTGTCAGTTATGATATAAGTATTTAATCCTATACTGCACAGCCAGTGATCTTATTAAGGGGAATAATGGAACTTATACGGTTAAAGCTGGATTAATAGGCCGGCGCTTGCAAAGCGCAATATTAACATAAAGGGATTTTGGAATTGGGTTCATCTCCTGACATGGTTTGAGGAAGTCGGGACTGTAAACTGCACAAGGAGAGGGGAGAGAGGGCGCATAGCGGTGTGCAGCACCGACTCCTGCTGTGTAGACTCTCAGCTCTTCCACAGGCGGAAAATCTACAGTCATAGCCAAGGAAGTGGACTGGCTACATATTTATGAGCTTGTTTTTTTATTTTAAAGCAATAGTTAATATCTTATGAATAGATTCATCATAGCGTGTTTAGATGTTGCTCTGTAAAATCCCCAAAAAAGCTAACAAATAAAAGGAAAAACTACAGGAGTTACAGTTTAACTGCTTAGTTTGCTGTTTTAATTTCTCCTGGTTGCTTGCAACTCGCCTGTTCGTCAGTAGTGAGCCCCGCCGCTATTCAAACATAACAAGTGAGGTCAAGCGGCAAACAGTTCAATCACAGCACTGTCACAGTCCAACCCCCACACCCCACCCCTCCAACACCCCCCCAGAGGAGGAGGGTTCATCATTCTACCATAAACCACCTTCAGGGGCTTCATTACAGCAGTTCATAGGACCGTAAATGGTTAAACAAACACTCACACACAGCACAAGGGGCAATTAACTCCTTGACATCTCCGTGGAAGAGACCTGTTCTTGTGCAGGGATTTCCCTTGTGTGCTGCTTCTGCCAGCTGGACAAAACCTTTTGGCACCGGTATAACATGTTGAGCATTTGTGAAAAATAAAGATGCACCGATTTTAGCCGGCGAACGCGCCACACCTTCACAACACCCGACATTGTAGAGGTTATTACCGGGGGAGGAAAACTCAGAGTTGGCCATTTTCACTGTCAGTGTGATGCTTAAAAATGAAGAAAAACCAAAGCTGTAACTGTTTAATTTTTCCAAAATTTAATGAGCCGTGTTAGCTGTTCATTCACAATGCTATAACAGAGAGGCCGACTTCGGCAACACAGTCTCTAAAAACAGCAATTATCAAACCACTGTTGCAAAACAACAATTTGGACAAACTACTACAGCAGAACTATAGGCCCATCTCAAATCTCTCCATTAATCAGTAATATTGTTGAAAAAGCTGTCTTTCAACAATTAAATACCTTCTTAACTATAACCAGCTATGACCATTGACGTTTTCCAGTCAGGTTTCTGTGCTCACCACAGTACAGAGACCGCCTTTGTCAAGGTGTTTAATGACATCCATATAAATGCAGACTGTGGAAGAACTACCGTATTGGTTCTATTGGACCTCAGTGCAGCATTCGACACAGCTGATCACTCCATCCTGTTAGAACGCCTGGAGAACTGGGTCGGCCTCTGTGGTACAGCTCTCCACTGGTTTAAATCCCACTTAAAGGACCGGGATTTTCATGTCAAAAGGTAACTTTACATCAGGGACCACAACAATCACATGAGGGGTTCCCCAAGGGCCCATCTTGGGTCCCCTCCTATTAAATATCTACATGCTCCTCGAGCTCAGATCATAAAAAAACATCAGTTACCATAACTATGCAGATGACACACAGCTCTACATCACCATGTCACCAGGTGACTATGAACCAATTCAAGCACTGAGTAAATGCTCCGGAGAAATCAATGCAAGGATGTGGCAAAATGTTCTACACTTGAATAAAAACAAAACTGAAGTAATAATTTTAGGACCAATAGAGGAGAGATCAAAGGTTCAGCTAGGAACCACTAATCAGGCCTGAAATCTGGGTGTTTATTTTTAGTAGAATTGATTACTGTAACAGTGTTTTCACATGTCTGCCAAAAAAGTGGATCAGACAGCTGCAGCTGATCCAGAACGCTGCTGCCCGCGTCCTCACTAAGACTAAGAAAGTAGAGCTCATCACCCCAGTTCTAAAGTCCTTACACTGGCTCCCTGTATCTCAGAGAATAGACTTTACAATACTTCTGTTAGTCTATAAATCCCTAAATGGCTTAGCACCTACATACATTACAGACTTGTTATCAGTGTATCAACCCTCCAGACCACTCAGGTCTTCTGTCTCTGGTCTAGTCTGCATTCCCAGAACTAGAACCAAACATGGAGAAGCAGCATTTAGTTCTTATTCTCCACTTATCTGAGTAAATTGATTTACAGTCGATTTACTCCTTCACCACTTCATTCTTTTGCACCTTTAGTGGTTCTCAAACCTTTCTTTTCTGTAGCACAAACATAAGTCATCTTCCACAGGAAGGCAGGACATCAACCAACCTGCCTTAGAGATGTTTTGTTGAATTGGTGAGAGCGAATTGACCTAAGACTGACATTAGTGGATACCCGGAAGACTGACCACAGTAAAGTAAAGGTGCTCTGTTTCAACCTTTTGAGATTTTTAACTTTAACTATGTAACATGTACAGTATTTATGGATAGGTATGACCTGGCAAATGGCTGAATAGACCGGGAGCTGTCAGAGAGGGTCCAGGCTTCTGCCGTTTTACAAGTACCACAAGTCCAGAAAAGCTGCACAAATTAAAATGTATTTCTAGAAATACAATAAAGGATGTGCAGTTAAAACAGATGCAACCACACTCAATCTGAGCTAAGCTCTTATGTTTACTGTTAGTAATGCTGGGTGTGCTAATTTTGCTAAACTCTACAATAGAATGCAAAATGCGGTCCAACATCTCAATTCCTGCTCCCTCACACACACAGTGTGACATCACCTCTTCTGCTATTATGAGTAATCAATGGCCGTTCAAGACATGATGACTAAATTGGACACTGCTAATTATTTCTTAAAGAGACACTGAAGTTGGCAAAATCGGCATTCAGCATTACAAAAGCCAGAAGTCGTAAATAACATACCATCAGATGTTAACAACTTCCTCCACAACATGTGCAACTTTTATAAAGTTAAAACCTCCATCCTTTGCCGAACTTCTGCCCATCTGCCAAACAGATAGCTTCCCTTTTTCCCTTTCTTCATTTTAGATTCTACTTTTATTTCTCCCTTGTTTTCCCATGGTTGCCGCATCCAGTCCTCTACCAGTTTGCAGGTCTATTCAACACACAACACAAAAGCAGCAGGCCGGTCCTCTGTGGACCAGAGGAAAGCATGCCTTTAAAAAAAAAAAGAAAAACAGAAAAAAAAGAACTATCCCGCTCTCTCTCTATGGTGATTGAATTTCTTAACATCTTTTCAAAAAGCGCTTAAATGCCTGGAGGCGAGAGGAAGAAACAAGCTAATGGTGGATGGGGAGCACTGAACAAATTTCAGAGCCCTTTCCTGCTCGCGTTTGAGGTTGAAAGCGAGCTCTTGCCTTTCAAGTTTCAAAGTCCTCCTTCCTCCCGCAGTGTCACTGAAGGATTTGAAAAGAAGGTAATTGTGCTCACTGCCGTCCTGATCAGAGCACACGCCCCAGCTCTAGTATTTCAGCAGCTTTCTTTGCCACTATAATGGTACCTGGTACTTCATTCCTGCATTCTTTCTCCCTTACGACTCTTTCTCCTCTCCCTCTAACCCTCCACAAATGCACTCTCTGTTGCTCTCACTCACTTGGTTTTTTATCCCTCTTTCACCCCCAGCAGGCCACTCATTAAACCCTAAAATCCAGGTTTCTCCTCTTTTTTTCCTCCCCCCTCATCTGCAGTCTCTATTGAAAGATTCTGTTTCAAATACCTTTTCGAGAAAACTCAGTGTACTGCCTTTAATGGGGGTGGGTATGAAAGCGTGCGTGGGTGCAATGACAAAACGAAATTTTGAAAGAGATAATGAGATATGGAGTGGGGGCAATGCCTCAAAGAGTTAGGCTCCAGGATAAGAGGGGCTAAAGTTAAGAGTGTCCAGCCAATTTAGACAAATCAAAAGTGAAGCAAAACCCCGTCCCTGTTGTTTTGAAGGAATCTTCTAGAGGCGTAGGTTAAGAAGGAGGATTGCTTCTCCACATCCTCCACATGACAAGCTGTCCTTAACTCTCAAGTATCTGACTAGCCTTCCAGTCTGGGACTTACATTTTTCAGGGGTCTACGAGGGGCCATTGCATGCTCCAATCTCCCCAAGAGCTTTTCTCTGGGCCAAAGCCAGGCCTAATCAGAGTTCCACCTTCTAACTTCTAAAAGCGCCACGGCACAAACATGTTTTGGCTAAGGGAGCACATGGAGAAAGAGGTAGAGGGATATGTGGTGAAATCACAAAACACTCCTTCAAAGCTCTTCTCCTCCTGTGCAATAATCTCTTGCTCCCTTTTCTTCCTTTCTCTTGCAAATCAACTCCAGGGGAAAGACTCAAGACTCCCCCAATCAACAATGAGAGGGGGAAGAAAAATTCCAGCAGCTGGCTGGAGTTTAATAAGAGCACCTCTCCAAGCGGCTTAGGCTTTGCGTACCTGATTCACCGGCTCTGGCAGGGCCACTAAAGACAGAGGGAATCATTCACGATTAGTGCGGGCTGATATACGAGGGACTGTATTAAACCAACAACAACCGGCAAGAGGGGGAGATTAGTGCAATTGTGTGGGGCATTTTTCCCGATCAACTCCTTGGACGATTAGCTCGGTATTACAAGATAGTTGCTACCGTCTCTACAACAGAGTTCAGGTATGCGTTATACGCTGGTTAGAGTCCTCAGCTTCTTGTATATGAGTAAAAAGAATGACTCCCGAACAAGCTGTTGAGAAACTAACCCAAACTTAACCCAGACTGAGATCATTGTAATGATATCAAGGTCAGGGTAGTTATTAATCCTCTGTAAAAAAAAAAAAAAAGTCTGTTATAGCTACAGCCTTTGGAGACCTTTTCTAACTTTGCAATAATGTGTGACTCCACTGCCAGGTTTTTTGGCTCATCGATGCATGAGTGATGGTTTGCCAAATTGTAGAGAGACATGAGTGAGGTCCCTCTCCTGGTTAGCAGTCCTTTGTCAGCTGCTGGTTTCCAGCACAGCATTCACAAATGCCCTCCTCAATATTCATCCAGGCAAATTTGACAACTCCCACATCTCAATTTGGCTTTCAGTAGCAAATGTCCCCCCCCCCACCCCATTCCGCAACCCACCATCCCTGCCTGTTCTCTCTGCCGCCGGGGGTCTTCAGGGATGCACCCAGAGCTCAGCATCTCGCAGTAGCAGCCTCCAGACCCCGGGGCGGGGGAGGGGCTAAATCAAAGCCTGCTTGACTCCTTCCTTCTCTCCCTTCGCTCACCTCAAATCAGCCTCACAGCGGGGTTGTGTCTTTCCCAAGCCTCCGCCTGCCCCCTCACCGCCCTTCATTCACCCATTAGGGGCACAGGCCCACCATAGAGCGGCCTGAAACCCCACGACCATTTCATCAGGGCCACATTGTGAGAGAGCAATGAGCATTGCAGTGAGAGGGCTGAAAGCTTCGACTTGAAAATGTGCCCTGATGCATTTCTTTCTTTCTATTTCTTTTTCTTTTTTTTTTTTTTTTTGACCACTGATAGTTACAGCTTTTAACGTTTGCGACTCAAAGGGCATCTTGGCCTGCATTCTTCGACGAATCAAACACCAAGAGATGCATTTGATCAAAGCTTCAAAGAAGAAGATGCCATTTAGAGCTCTGATTGACTGCATTAGCAGTTCTGAAGAAGGTCACAAGCCCGCTGTCATCAGTCTTAACCTTTCGGTCACTTGTATTGTCCGCTGCAACAATATACAATGTATGATTATTTGTGAGGGCAGGGTACTATCCAAGCGGCATAGTGGTTCTTTTTAGGGTCATTCCGGGCCGTGTGCCGATGAGACCAGAGCGGGCCAGCTTTTCTGCTGGACCTCAGCACTGGAATCCCACTTCTGAAACCAAAGTAATTCAGACCAAGTCTGTGGCACTCAGATTAGGAGGGCCTCGCCAAGAGAAATGGATATCCAGCCAAGGCAAATGGATCCAGAGCCAACAGTTAGCCCTGACTAGAAAAAAAATACTAAAATTTCAAGCACATCAAACGTGATGCAAAAATATAGTGGGCTTCTGTCAATGTGGAGGGATGCAACCTTTTGAAAAGTTCTCAATCGCTCTGAATATTCTGTAAAAACAACATTCAGGGGCTGGTGTTTTCATTCTGATACAATATACACTAATTTCGCAGCTTTTTCCCCCGCATTCAACTGAGACGCAAATTCCCCCCATTAGGTTGGTTTGCCTGCACTTAGTGGAAGCTGGATAATTAGACACTTCAAAGGCACCTGCCCACTATCCCAGAGGGGGCAGGAATCACCGCCCCACGCCCCGTTTAAAAGCATGTTAACTCGTATCTGAGGCTAGCAGGCTAATTTAACTTTTGACATTTGATATCTGAGGAATGAGAGGGATCAGCCGTTTAGCTGGAACAGGATTACCCTCCCATGCCCCCCCCCCCCTCTCCTTTTCCCTCCCCATCAACCCCCAAACTCCCCCCACCCCCAACCAGTCAGGCCGGATTCATTAATTTTCCTGCTGCTAAGCACTTTATCAATGACTGGTGAGTCCGAAGTGGACTCTCTCTCTCTCTTTCAGCCTTCCACGGTGATTAAGCCTGTGGATATTCAGATCTGTCTAAACAACTCATTGCCTGCTCTGTTGCTGCTGAGCGCTTCTCACACCTGTTAGCGTAGCTCTATGAACTGGGGCGAAATTTACGTGAGAAAGTAATTAGAAACTTTTGAAATGGTGTTCAACTGTGAAAACAGCTTTTCTTTCTTCCAAGATTGTTTTAGGCCGTTTACAGCTAACGGAGAGAAATACCTCGGCTAGACTCCTGTTGGATGTCTTGCGAGAAGGTTTAGTGTAAAATCTAAATTCACTTATAAAAGAAACTATTAGAGGAACATGTAGTGACTTCTAAAATGTATAGAGCCATTAAGCCTTTCCACAGTTTGAACACACAATCCCAATGTTTATTGTGCTTTATTAAGATTGTATATGATAGACCTAAGCAGCAAAGGCGCATAACAGTGAAGAAAAAGAAACAGGGTATGTGGTTTTATATTTATTTTACAAATGCAAATATGAAGTGTGGCGTTCATCTGTATTCATCCACACCGAGTCAATATCTTGTACTAACATTTACCCTTTTGGGGTCTGTCCCTGTCAGTGTTGCATCTTAAGAGTCAAAAGTTCTTGGACTTACTTCAGTGTAATATATTTCAAGCAGATAGGATGGAGACTGCATCTGGGAATATAATCATTAGGTTTTGCCACAGATTCTCAATTGGATTAGCTCTGGAATGTGGCTGGGTTATTCTAACACTTAAAAAAAATGCTTTGATCTAAACTATTTTATTATAGCTCTGGCTGTATGTAACATGCGCCGCAGTCCCCCAAGTTTTCCCACAGTATTAATCCATCCTTCTCCACGTCAACTCTCACCAGCTTCCCTGTCCTTACTAAAGAAGAGTATCCACAAAGCCTCCAATGCTGCCTCCACACTTGCATGTTGGCCAAAAAGTATCAATTTCTCATCTGACCAGGGCACCTTCCACAGTTTTACAGTGTCCCCTAAATGGTCTTTAGCAAACTGCAAATGTGACTTCTGATGCCTTTCTATAGACCAGGCATGTCCAAAGTGCGGCCCGGGGGCCATTTGTGGCCCCTGTGCTGATTTTGGGTGGCCCTCTAACTGCATTTCAAAAAAGATTTGGTCCACCAGCACAGGCTGATGCAGATGGAAGATTTTAGTTTTTAATTAGGGCAAAACTATTCTAGAAAAGTTAAAATCCTATAATTGAGAATGTAAAAGTTTTCATCTTTTAATAAACACCCTTTTGTCATTATCTTTAATTTCATAGTAACATCTGTCCAATGACATTTAATGACTCAAAATCAGACTTTGGTGCATTAAAATCTGCTTTGAACTAAATTATTAAAATTGGCTAATTACAGCAAGTGTTTTCAAAGAACAACCGACCCAAATACTGTTCTGATATTGCTTGACCAAAAAGAGTTCATTATTGTTAAAGAGTCAAATTAAATTATTCTAAATAATTTGCAAACTGGACGACCATCTTTTAATACGGCAAATAAGCAAAACTCTTTTTTAAAACTTTAGATATACAGTGATTTACACATTTATTTCCTACAACGGGGTAATTTATGTATTTAAAATTATCATATTTTGTAGCGCAAGCAAATTAACATATTTTTTTGGTTTAAATTTTTTTTTATTACTTTTTTGGCCCTTGAGTTCCTTTGACTTGACAATTTCGGCCCACGTACTGAAAAGTTTGGACACCCCTGCTATAGACGATAGCTCTTCTACTTGAAATTCTTCCACAAAGTTCATGACTAATAGTTGTCGTGTTGCACTTTGCAACTTGAGCTGTTGATCTCTACAGCTCCTCTGAAGTTACTGCGGGCCTCTTGGGTACTTCTCTGATTGTCGCTGTCCTTGCAAAGCCTGCCAGTCTAGGTGGAGGGACATTTCTTAGGTTTTCTGCAGTGCCAACCCATTGTTGGATGACTGATTGAGCAGCGCTCTGAGACTTGCACACAGGTAGATTTCTGAAGGCAATTGGTTGCACTTATTTATATTTAGGGGAATCAAAGTGAAGGGGGCTTCAGTCTGATGTTTGGTTTAGAGACAACGGCACTAAGGAAGAGACAGGAGGCAGAGCAGGAGGCAGCAGAGATGAAGGTTGAGGTTCTCTTTGGGGAGAGACGAGGAGGGATAGGATCAGGAATGAGTCCGTCAGAGGGACAGCTCGTGTTAGATGTTTTGGAGATAAAGCCAGAGAGGCCAGACTGAGATGGTTTGGACACGTACAGAGGAGGAATAGTGAGTACATCTGTAGAAGGATGTTCAGGCTGGAACTGCCAGGCAGGAGGCCTGGAGCCAGACCAGAGAGGAGATTTATGGATGGAGTTAAAGAGGACATGAAGGTAGCTGGTGTGAGAGAAGAAGATGCAGAAGATAAGTTTAGATGGAGATAAATTACACGCTGCGGTGACCTCTGAAAGGGTAAAGCCGAAAGAGTGAGGGGGCCTAAATACATTTTTATTTGTATAAAATAAAAATAAAAAATAATAATAATAATTAAACCATGCCTCATTTTCCTTTCACTTCACAACTGTGAAATATGTTGTGATGATCAATCACATATAAAACCAAACAAAAAAACAAAGCAAAATGAAGACCGTGTTTATAAAATGACAAAATATGGACCGGTTCAAGGGGCATGAATATTTTTCGCAGCGCACTGTACTCAAGCACGTCCACTGATCTCTGACATATCACAGGTAGAGGGCTTTGGAGTCACCTCACGCCTATAAATCTACTTTGGTCTCTGCTTAATGCCTTCCCCTGAATGTCTACATTACAGGTTGAATCGGGGGGCTGCACATGAGTGTGACGGATCTGGGTTAAACGAACAGCATGCCCGGAGCTTTGATGCTGCAGCTGGTAACGCTTACAGTTTCTAACCCGTCACATTTGGACATAAGGCCTTTTTACCAGAGAGCATGACAATTGGAATTCCAAACTACAAGCCAAATGCCATAAAAATAACAGGACGCAACTGACTCCTTCCCTCTCTTCCCACAGCGAGGGGTTGTTCTGGCCATATATTAGGTTACTTAGAGCTAAAATACAATAACCCTCTGGCGGTATTTGAAATCAATGTTTTAGCCCTAGAGTCAGACATATTAACTGTCACTGAAACTCCAAGCAAACTTCACAATGGACCTTTTATTAAGGTACCAGCCGCTTGAGCTCATAAAATGTGGACATGACCCTTGCAGGAAGTGTGACATCAAAGGAGTTTGCTTTCCAAAAAGGATTTAGTTTGTGTCACTCCCCCTTAAAAATGCATGCTAAACATGGGGGACGTTATTACTGTGTGCAGCCGGCAGGGAAGTCTCCGGTTTAACCGCTATCTGCTAGAAGTTGAAAATACTCAGAGTTCTGGAGGAGCTTAGAGGAGAGTTTTGCATTTGGATGTATTGCACTAATGACTAAAATAAATGTTTTATGAATAAGTTAAATCTAACAATATTATTTATAGCGATAATTATTATTTCAGGCGAGATCTCAGCAGGTTTTTTTTTTTCCCCCCCTACGGATAATTTAAGGATACTGGTGAGAAGTGGGTGTGGGAAAAGCTTTGAACGGACATAAAATTCTTTCTCTTGAATCATCATTACAGAAGATGAGCAAAAGCCTTAAATTGTCTGTAAAGTCATGCATGATTCTAGGGAGCGCCGGGGCATAAAACATCCAATCACTGATCTTAAAATCCTGTTTCCCACATCACTGCACTGTAAAAAACCCCAGGGAAAGTTCTCAGCGTATGAAGTGAAACAGTACTAAGAAATGAATCTCGCCGCTTTGCTCCAGGTGTGTTCTGATGACGTGAATGGCCACAAAAGAGCATGCTACCTTATGATTTGTACATTTACATAAGAAATGAATTAAAATATTAGCATTTGGTGTTACTGTCCGAAGCCAAAGAGATAATTTAGCTCATTTGCAAAGAACTTGCAAGTACTGCACCAATGTAACAGTGAAATTCCATGTCAAGGTTTATTTTTTTATTTTTTTTAAAACACATAATTACAGTACTACTGCAGCTTTTCTGTGCAGACAGAAGTGTACCGTTTCACATTAAGAACTTTGCATTTTTGTGCAAATACTCATTTGAACACATATTACTCAATATTCTTTCTAGAGTCAGTGTAAGCACCACAAGACGTGCCTTTTCAACAAAAAAAGGCAAAACAGTGGCTATAACAAAATTTCTAAATATTGGAAATTCAACACTGTTAATTTAAATGCTATGAAGCCATCAGAGTCTCTTTGCAGCTCATGCCTATTTGCAAACATACTTTTATACTGTCAGATAAAGATGTCTCTGGTTTCAAGTGGCAGATTATTTTTTAATAAAAGCTTTTGAAGTTGGAAGTTAACCCCGTTTTACAGACAAGCCAGAGACAGTGGCAGAGTTTTCCCTGGTGGTGTGTAATAGTAGGTAGCGCTCCCCCTCCTCCACCTGTTACTACAAGCTTTCAGCCAGCTGTATATAAGGGCTGAATGAGAGGAATTCCCCTAAATCTCTATCCTGATTCAAAAGGTCAACGTCTGCAGCTGGGAAACTTTTAGGACGGTCATGCCTTAGCTACAAGAAAATTGCCATTCATCAGTCTTAATACAGACTTGTACAGCCAACAGCCTCCATCAACATAATTGTGCGTACACAGATGTGGATCGAATAAGAAAACAGCTACCAATTCAACAATGATCCCTTGTGAAACAGCAGATGTTTAATATCCACTAGCTTTGAATAACATGGAGATGCATTATTCCACTTGGATGTGTTTCAAATTGTTAAAATTAGCTAAGGCACGCCGTCTGACTAGCTGTTAGCCTTCCACCTGTCAGGATTTATTCACATTTCAACAAATTCACAACAAAATGACATATTTCTGTTACAAGCAAGAAACTATCAATAATAGGTTTACAGAACCTCACTTCACTACATGTGAACTATGACCTTTAAGGTAATGCTTCTTTTTTTTTTTAAACCAACCTTTGATACAAGCTAAAAGAATTAGCATAACAGTGGACCTGGGTAGGCGTTAAGCTACATAACTTAATTACAAGAGTTCAAACATTACTGTAAAGAGGGCAAAACAAAAAAAGACAAAAATAATTTGGACCAAGAAAACTATGTAACTATGAGGTAGTAATAAAATTATAATAACATATCTGAAATGAGCTGAAAGAGTTAGCCTGACTGTGGGCCTGATTGCTGTGCAGCTAACTCGGCTAAATACATAGCTAATTTGGTAGTTGTGATTGACTCTGTACAATGTGTCTAGACTATCTCAGTGTTAAACTGGGCGAATTCACGGTTAGAAAATCAACGACGATCTGTTAATTTCCAACTGAGGTTACCCTGGCAACCACACAGCACTTCTTCACCTCGGTATTGAGACTTCAAAGTAAAAGCATACATGGAACATCTACAAGTCCTTCATCCCAGCAGTTATTAGACTTTATAATCTCTGGTGCTCACAACAAACTCAGTAAGTGTTTATAACTTGCTAATGGTTGGCCCCTTCTTCTGATCTGATCAGCTGTTTTACACCAACTCTCCCTCAAATTAAAGGAAATGAAAGTAAAGGAATTACCTCAATAGAATCTTTCTGACATAATGCAGAAGTTTAAAACGTCACAAAATAAAATGCCAAAAAAGTTCTATGTATCAACCTTGCAATGTCGGCAATCATCAGCACTGTCCATTCTAAGATTTTGGGGCTCGCAGAAAACCATATGGAGAACCATTTTTCCCAAATGACGAAAACATGGAACATCGCCCAGACTACCAAAATTATTCCACAGGTGCTTTAATGACTCATTCTGAAGGTCACAAAAGAAACCACAACAACTTAAAGCAAAGCAAGTTTATTTGTATAGCACGTTTTAAGACGATTTAAAGTGCTATACATGAACAGAAAAGAAAAAAACAAAGAAATACATTGCAGTGGCATAATAAAGGCAAAAGAGGCTAAAGAGTCTAGACACTTTTACGCTTATATTTTGTTTTTAACATTAAATCAAACATTGCTTTTAGGCCTATATTTTTAAATAGTTAATCTAACTTCCCCATTCTCCTGGTGCTGTTTGCCGATAGCCAAAAAAAAAAAAAAACCACACTGCAGGCCTCGGTTGCTTCATTTTAGATCAGTGTTAAGGATTCATCAAGAAAAAAACGAGACCGGACAAAAATGGCATCTAAGTGAGAGTCCTGGGGGGAAAATGATTGCTGACCGAACAGAACACAGAGGTCCATTCTATATATTCTAATATATTCATAAACACGTTAATGATCCCTGGGACTTTTGGAAAAGCATTGTGTAGATTGAAGCTACAACAGAACTTTAAAGAAAAAGCATGTTGTCATAATTGATAGATCAATGAAATCTGCAGTCTTGCAGAAAATCCTGAAGGATATTTAGCCATTAGCTTGTGACCTTAAGCTTAAAGACACTCAGCCTATGCAGCAGGACAATAATCGAAAGCTCACCGACCAGTTCACGTCTAAATAAAACAAAACCAAAGTAAAGACAGTGGCGTGATCTGGTCAGAGTTCGGGCTGAAATGTAATTGGGATGTTGTAGCGTAATTTTATTAAAGGGTTTTTTTGGGGGGGTTTTTCTATTAAAGTGGGCTTAGGGAGTTATATTTCCACATAGGCCCAAGTTGGTATGAATATGTTTTTTCCACTTAATGTATGAAATCATCATTTGAAAACTTTATGAATGTTTACTTGAAGATGTGACACATTTAGGTTTTACAAAAGAGCAAAACGAGGAGAAATGAGGCAAAAGTACGTTCACGCCACCTTATAGGTATAATATTAAAGCAGTAAGCATTATTTTAACTAGCTGTATTATTAATAGTAATAGACTTTTACGTGTTTTTTTTAATGGCATCCTGTTGTACATTTTTGCACACAGTTTTCTTTTTTGTTACGTTAAAACCGTGACATTTTTTGTCAGTAGCTCCCATGAGCCCATAGTTTGGTCATAAATAACACAGCTGTCACTGTAATGTTCAATGTTTGACCCTTTTTCCTCCCTCTCTTTGAGTTGTCGTGTTTCAATACTCCCCTCCTCTTGCTGGTCCCTCCTCAGTAATAAGCCCCCCCCCCCCCCCCCCCCCATCCCGTCGCGCTCGACGGAGGAATCCGCCTCTCGCTCACTCACTTTCAAAAAAATATAATTTTTCATTCATCCTGGACTGAGCTCAGCTAATGTGACGCCTTTCCAGATCTGGTGTAGAAATAAAGATTTAAAAAAAAAAAAAGCATTCAGAGCAAAAGGCGTAAGTGCTACTGTGGGATTCACCTGTTGCCTTCTCCTGCATCTCTATCCTTCCTACGCCTATTTTTGCTTCCTCACATCCCGCTTTTCTGCCAACTCGCTCCTGCTCCGCGCTCACGCCGCCCGTTCTCCTCGGCCTTCTCCCAGTTCCCATGTATTTCCCAAATCTCCTCAATCTCTTTCCATCTTCCCCTCAAATTCCCCTTCCCTATCTGCTTCTACTACCTCCCTTACGTCTTTACCTCTCCCTCCCCCTTTTTGAGCCGCAGTGGGACTGTTGGACTCACGCAGCTCCAACGCCGAGCTGCTCCAGAGCCAAGCCAGAACAAAGAGCCCATTGAGCCGAGCAGAGACGTATAATGTGGGCCGCCTCTGACTGCGCTGAAGATGAAGTCATGAGGTCGCCCGACAGTTAATAACACCGGTCCATCCTGCAGCTGCGACGGGTGTGCGAGGCGCGGATAGGCGGGAGGAAAGTGAACGCATCTGCATGCTTGCATGCATGCTTGATGGGAGTTTTTTTTTTTCTTTTTTTTTGCAGGGTGTAATGCTTGTGTACATATCTTGGGAGCATGCGGATGGATAAAAAGCTTTTAGGAGCGTAATGAGATACTCCATAACGCTCAGAAATGCTCTCGATCATTTTTTAAATACCACAGAGGGAAAAACAAAACCGTAGGAGAATTGCACTTCTTGTTCTGGCTTCGCTCCAGCTGCGATGAAAAACTCCCACCCCTCCTCCTCCTCCTCCTCCTCCTCTCTCTTCCTCATTGGAGCCTGTCTGGCGCGAAGTCTGACATGAGACACATCTCGCCGGCTCCGGAGCTGTCGCTGCAAGGCCCCACACTCCGAGCATCATTAGACTCGCAGCTCCAGGTGAGATCGGGCGGCCTCGCCGACGCAGACAGAGGCGCGGGTGTAATTGTGCAAAAGCAAGCATGTGGAAAGATTTGGTCCGAGCGCTAATCTCAGCGCCGCTGAGTGGCTGCGGCCCATTAAAATGCCTTTACAGGACCACTTGCTCGTCGAGAGGCCTCCGGGCTAAGTTGTCCCCAGGACAGGAGGAGGAGGAGGAGGAGGGGGGGAGAATAATGAAAGACAACTATGCAATTAACATTAGAAGGACTTGCTCAAGTTCAAATTGCACAGCCCCTGTGCTGTAAGCAACAGACATTTGTTTCCCCATGAGTGGAGCTTTTCTTTGCCGCACATCTGAGTTCAATTCTCCACATGCCCTCGCTCTGAAAATCAATTCCTCCTCCTCCTCCTCCCTTTCTCCTCTGTTCTTTTCCTCCAGCTCTGAGCGCAGACCAGGATGAGGGGGATTACACTGTCCCTCCCCAGATCCGAGCGAGACAACAAATGGTTCTTATCAACCGACACCGCTCCGCTCTGCCATCGAAGAAGGAGGAGGGCAGGGAAAATCTGGCCTAGGATGCGTTTCTGGACTCCGTCTGCCAAGCCCTGGCAGCACTTCTTTTTTTTTTTTTTTTTTTTTTTCGCACTTAGAGCCCAAGCTATTTACGAAAGCCCTGGGAGAATACGAGCACCGCACCAGAGGGTGGGAAGAGGAGAGAGTTGCTCCTTCTCAACCTCTGCTTCTAATCAATCACCAGAAATCACTGCCGTGGTTTATGGCCTTTGATCCTGGCTCCTCTTTCACACTGCGAGGGAGAGAGAGTTGTGAGGGGAAAGGGGAGCGGGAACGGAGGGGGAGCGGTGAGCAGGGTGGGAGTTGAGGCCCGCGGGGGTTGTGGAGGTCAGGGGAGGGAGATTAAGGAGCGTAGCGCCTTTTGCTCCCTCAAATATGAAAGCATGTCTTGTTTTAATCTGCCGGGTTTGACCTGAAACATACAGCCTGCTTCAGGTGAAGAACACATTTTTTAAATGAGGGCTTCACCATGTTAGGAAACGATGAACTCTTGGTGTTGTTTTTCAATATAACGACAATGTCATTTGCAAATAACCCACATTTTCATCAATAATGAGTTTCTTTGCATATTTAAATTGTCCCACCAATCTCCTTGACCTTCAGGATCTCGGTAACCTAAATGGGAAGTACGTCCAAGTGGCCAAATATATTATTGACAGAGTTTTAATCCATGACATTTTTGGATTAAATATTGCGTCCAAACAAATCTTTACTATTCCAATCTTGCTCAAATTGATATTGCGATGATAACTTGCAATGACATGTTTCAGGCACTACAAGTGTAAATTCAGAATGCAGTTATTTTATTACACCTGGATATATATATATTTTTGTGTCATTTCTACATATGCGTCTTTATTAAGACAAACTTCTTTGTCCTAAATTCAGTTTTTTGCTCTTAACCTTTTCTTTTGCATCTTTTATGATTTAGTTGTTTCATAATTTTTTGTAAAGATGAATTGACTTCTGTAAGGTATGTAGTAACTCGGCCGTTGTTGCTTTTCTTTTAACATCTACTGTATCTCTTATAATTCTACTGCTAATAACAAATACTTCAAAAACTTCTACCAAATGGCTAATATACAGATTTTCTTTAACTTGCTGACTACAGCATTCTGCTTGGGTTCGAAGGAGAAATCAAGTAACAGCTTTGCTGCTTGGTTGATGAAGCTGATTAATTGTTCATCAGCAATACTGACCAACTCTGTACAAGCAGCATTTTGGGTGGTTTGCTGCTCCGAAGGATACATTTTTGTGTTAACAGGGTGGAAAGACATCAGCAATGGACTCAAAAAGCATTTGTTGCCATCTGAAAAGTCTGGGAGATGGGTAAAAGTCCAAACTATGTAAAGATTCAAAGATTATTAATGAGCAAATAACATTAATAACATTAAAAACAGCTGCCAGTCTTCACAGGAGTAGGTATCCCAGCAAACTCATCCAGCGCCAGAGTTGGATTACAGTTGGATTACAAAACCCAAAAAATCCATCTGTGACTTTGTTTGTTTGAATAGCATGTTTTAAATTTAGAGTTCATTTACTGTTTACACAAGAAAGCCTCTTCATTCTCATTCAGATATGGCAGCATGACCAAAAGACTTCTACAACAATGACTTTCAGACAGAAAAAGTAGAGATATTTGGTTTTATCCAAACATGTCGCAATACGTAACGTCCAAACACCTCGAACAGTCAAGCACGGTGGTGGTGGGGTGATGATTTGGGATCATTTTGAAGCTACAGAACTTTCCGACTTGGTATAGAAGGCTATTTATCACATCTTTTCTACCATCATCTGGTGTCTGTAGTTTTGAAAGTCAGTAGTTTTGAACAGCTCTGATCCAACTCCAGGCTTTCTGAAGTAATTGACTGTTTTGGAGGCTCTGACTGCTTTCTTGCTCATTGGAAATCAAAATCGGTGGGCAGAACATCAGATTTTATGTTTTTTTTAAGTGCTACCATGTGTTTCATTGACACCTGGTGGCGCTATACTCTCTGAACGCCTGGTGGCACCTAGTTAAAACATTTGCTGCCATCTATTAACATGTTCCGGCACCAAACAACCACCATCCAACACTTTTAACAGTGTTTATTAGATAGTTGGTGGCATCTGATTAATGACCACAATGGCTTTCTCTAACTTTACGCTCATGGAGTTTACTTTGGACTTCATGGTGGAACAGAGTCAATTGTGGGGGGTCATCTGTCCGACAGCTGAAGTTTGTCCCTAACTGGGTCGGCAACAAGACACAAATTATATAATCACAAATTATAAGCCATTAACAATTTATGCTCAACTATTTCTGTTCATATATCAGTTGTATGATTTGAATGTATTGAATGCTCTCCTTCAAGTCGACGACAAACATTAACAGAGTCCAGGATCCTCTAAGTCCATTCAGCAAGGAACCCCACTAGTAGTAAGAAGCTGAGGGCGATTGAAGACAACAGGGAGGATGCAGAGAAAAAGAAAACACAATAAATCCTGCAGGCAGGATCAGGACACTCGTGCTTTGTGCCTCCTGGTGGGAGGGGAGCTACTGATGCCTGCCAACAAATGGACAGGATGGTAGAATAATCAACTGCTGTTTCCATGCTTTATTGGTTTACGGGTTTATGGGGCCTCTGGTCAGCCCTGAGCCTCTCTGAGGTCAGCAGGACAGCAGATTCAGGAGGAGCAGGATGCCTGACTGTCTTTGAGCTGATATGTCGTAAAGATGACGGTTGCCGCTTCTGACCCAATTGACTGGAGACCCTCAGGCATTTCTGGTTCTTAGTTTTGTCTTTGAAATGCACCTCAAGATCCCTACAAGGACCCATTATGACAATGAAAATGACTCTTAGAGCATCTGTAATTTCAACCTATTTGGCTTAAGAAGTCAACTTCATACAAAATAAAGTCTAACTCGGTCAGAGTAACAGAGGACGGCAATCGTGGTGCAACAACCAATCAATCTATTGTGTTACGCTTATTTTTGGTGTTCAGGAGGGAAAGCTTTAGCTTCCTCTGCCTAACAACAATCTTCAGGCTCATTCTGGAGGATCTCAACGAGTTCACAGACTATTAAGGATGCACAGTTTAACATATACGTATACAATCCGCCCAGTTTTTCTCCCACATGACGGAGCACTTTGTCTTTTAAAAGCGGAATCTTGGCCGCATACAGAAGAAACTCTTTTCACCCGCTTGTATCTTCACCATGACGAACCAAAGCACAGATGATGAAACCCCGATCCACGGTTCCCTCTTTTGCTCCATCCTGTCACCGCTTGTAAACTAAACACCAAGATACTTGAACTTGTCTACTTAAAGCAGAGACTACCCAGGAGGGAGTAGTCCGCCTTTTTCTCTGGGTGAGAACCATGACCTCAGACTAAGAGTACCTGATTTTTTCCAACACCAACACAACCACATCATCTGCAAAAGGCAAAGATTATACCTAAGTCGCGCAACTATACCACAAAATTAATCCAGGAACAATACAAACGGGGTTGATGACAAGGGGCAGCCCTGGCAGGGTCCAAACGAAACTAGAAACAGACTCAGCTTTGTCCCAAGAATGCTTCCTCAGCTAAAGCGAGCTAGGAAAACACTGATTTGTGGCGGGTTTGCGTGGAGCCTGGTGCCCATCTTCTCCAATCATTAGACTAGAGGCGGTTCACACTCCGGACATCTGTTAAACCATGCAGCCCACTAAAAAATAATAATAATAATTTAAGCCAAACCTACTTTGACCAAACACATGATAGTTACCGGTTGTTGAGATTTAACCTAGGGTAACCAAACACTACCTTATGTATTTTCATCAATCCGCTGTCATTGTAGCAATATGATTCCAGTCCCTGTAAGACTGAATGAATGAAAAAACGGGTATTTTGTTTTGCAATTTTGAACTTTCTTTTAGTTCTGAAGCCAAGCATGTCCAACATCAAGTAGGCAGAGCACTGAGCAATAAAGAGCAAGTGTGCAATTCCACCACAGCTAAGTTCTGGCGGCATCCCTGCGGTCTGCAGAAGTCTTCAGGCAAGTGGCTTATGTGCATCTTCCAGCGGCGGAGGGGCAGAGGGGGCCCCGGCAGGCGGATCTGGGCAGGCGGAAGGGCGCCAGACATGAGAGGCAAGGCAGGGCCCGAGTTGAGCCGGCCAGCTGAGGCTCCCCCTCTGCCCTGCGTGGCAGCGAGGCTAAGCTAATCCTGCGCCTCAGGCCCCCGAGAGGTGGCTCTGCCAAAGTCTGTCTCCCTGCTGCTGCAGGAAATTGCCTTCAGTGCAGAGGTCCATGAAATGGCCATGGCTCCGCAGTCAAGTGTGCGTGCATGTGGGGATTTTACAAACTCTGATCTAACAGGTAGACTTTGCAACACGGTGCCTTGCAGAAGTATTCAACCCCCCTTGTACTTTTTAACATTATGTCCCATTTCAGTTGCATACTTCAGCATATTTTATTTGGCATTTTATGTGTGGTGAACATTTATCGGTCACGTTTAGGGACCTCGTCCTGCTGAAAAGTGAACGTCGGCCCCAGTCTCAGGTGTTTTGCAGCCTCTTACAGGTTTATCTACTACTCTGACCTGCCTCCTCTGTCTCTGCAGCAGAGAAGCATCCCCGCGCTGCATGAAGCCGCCACCCCTACGTTCCACCTTGAGGACGGCGTGTTCGGGATGACGCTCGGTTTTACGTTTCGTTTGCAAAACACTTTCACTTAAACTCTCCTTTGTCTCGGTCTGCCACATAAAACGAAACGCGTTGAAGTTGTCTGCAACTTGGGGTATGAACACTTTAGGAGAGACGATGCATATTTCTCAAATATAGTTTGTATTATCACATAGACTGTAAAATTGTGGTTAAATTTGTGATTTTTAAGTTTTAAAATATAATTTTTTTTCTAGGGAGCATTATGTGTAGACCCTAAAGAGGTATTTTGACTATAAAAGCCTGTTTCCCTGTGTGGAGGTTTAGTGTCAGACCCTATAACACCTCGGCCATTGGACTGTTTGACCCTTAAGGCCAGCAGAGGTTCGCATCAGGTCTCTTATCCATCCATCAGTTCTCTCTCATTAGCCCCAACAGGCATGGCAGAGTAACATGAGGCGGGGCCTTGCCTACCTCTGTGGCCCCCCCTCATAAAATAAAGTGCAAATACAGACGGCACAGTAGTTGCAGGCAAGACCGTATCCCCCCTAAAAAAAAAGTCAGTTTTTTTCGTGATTTCACAGAATATTGAAATGTTAGTTGTACTTTTTGGAGGAGGATGGCCAGCAGGAGCTAAAAGGTGGAGAACAGAGGTGGCAGCATGAAGAGGGGGGGTGGGAGGGGGAGATGAGGCAGGACATAGTGCAGAAACAGTTGATTATGAGCCCCATCAAGTGATCAATGATTTCATTAATAAGACGGATCATGGGCCTGTCATCGCCGTGGCACAGGCTGAGGGATGATCTGCTCCCAATGCTTCATTTGCACCCCCCCCCACCCAAACCCCTTCACTCCCCCTCTCCCTCCCTCTCTGTCCTTCACATGCAGCCGACGACAAGGGAACGCCGGGGAAAATAAGAGGGGGTGAGGGGAGCCTAGAGGGGGAAGTTAGTCATGAGAGAGGAAGGGGGGGGAGGGAGGGAGGGGATGGATGAGAAGGGGGAGAGGAAGGAGGAAGAAAAGTGAAAATCCATTTTGAAACCCATTTTCAATTAGGGGTCCACAAGCTGTTATCACAGGTGTCCCAGAATGGGGGCCCGTAAGTGAAAATGTCTCCTATCCGTTTCTGAAATGAAACCTTATCTGGGAGGCACAAAGATGGCGGGGACAGCGTATCTGTAAATTACTTTCCATCCCCGCTGTTAACGGGAACTTTATTTCTGTCAGATGACATTCCCCTCTATTTACTGTTGATCATTTAAATGGCTGCCTAAAAAGACGGTGGGCCCTCACTCTCCCTCTATCTAACCCCCTCCCCTCCGTTGTACCTCTTTTCCCCTCTTTGAAAAGATTTTTTTCAATGCATTCATGTGCTTTTTTTCTCCATTAAACTCTTTAGCCATGCTATGTATTTGCTTAGGGATTTCTCTGGTAACATAGGGCTCTAACAAGAAGCCCTTCAGAGCTTAACTTGTTTGCATCCGAGACACTCTTGCCCTTGCTCTCTCTTTTTTTTTTTTTAACTGCAAAAATTAAAAAGGTTTTGCACTAGAGTGAAACTGAGAGATCAGCTGGCGGGAGGGAATTGAAAGACTTTAAGCTTGATTAACCCTGAAATCTGAACCGATCAAAAATCCAATCTTTTATCAATCAGTGAACACTCCTTATGTAAGCATAACCAGGTTGCATCTACCACAACACCACTGACCACTGACTGGACAGCCAGAAATGTTAAAACCTCATCTTTTCTCCAGTCAGTGAAGGCACCATACTAAGCGCTAACAAAGCACCCTGACACCAGCGCTCTTCTGTGTGGACGATGTTACTGAAAGAAGACAGAAAGTTAGCCATTTTCAGTTTCGCGGGAAGCGTTTTCAAAATTAAGTCAGAGATCCGACGATCACGATGGCTGCGAGAGGGCGATAGAGAGCAAGTCTTGTATTCTGAACCTCTAGCAACTATTTCTATTAGTCTGCAATCCATTCAAACTGCAAGCACATTAGGGAGAGCGAGACTTTCAGCAGATAACAGGAAGCCTGAGTCTGTGATGGAATACGCTGGATTTTAAATCTTCCCAACCCTTGAAAATCTCAGGTCATAGGATCTAGATTCTCTAACATAAACGCAGAGACTTCTGTTTAAGTTACGCCATTTGTGCAAACAGTGCTATCTGCGCCAACTATGCTAGCTGCCCTAATTCCACTAGCGGTGCTAATCATTAACACATTAGTAATAGTAATAGTAATATCATCTTTATTGTCATTGAAACATACATTGAAACATACATTACAACAAAATTTGTTCTCTGCTTTTAACCCATCACCCTTGGGGAGCAGTGGGATGCCACTGTGCGGCGCCCGGGGAGCAAACGGGGGTTAAGGGTCTTGCTCAGGGACCCAGAGTGCCGGGACCGTTTCGGGGTCATTATGCTAAATAAAGTTTTTAATTGTGAACTCTGCACCCTTTCTATCTTTGTTTTAAAATATCAGTAAAATCCGTGCCGGCATACAGTGTAACGATAGACCAGGTGTCCCATATGCAGATGCCATTAGTCGTTAAAAAAAAGCCATTTGGGATTTAATTCCTGACCTTGGGATGCTGAACAAATCAGTATCTGGCCACAAATTGCTTCTTACTGCATTTTTGACTTTCGTAACATAGGATGTAAAAGATCTGTTGCTAAAACAACTTTTTCTGAGAGTTTTCTACAAATCTTGCAAAAAAAACAACACTTTTTTAAAACAGCAAATGATCCCCCAGTGACAGATTTTACTCGGGCAAGGAACGGAACTGAACAAAGAATTAGTAGATTTTGTGGTCCACCTGCCTGGTGAATGATGGGAACTGTAGGGGAGAGCAACCCCACACCCCCCCCCCCCAAAAAAAAAAAGAATCCTCCTAAAGAGCCCCAATCACAGCACTGTCGTGGCCCGGTCGGCTCCTTTGAGCTGTCAATAGACGAGGAGGAGGGGGGGGCCCGCGGAGATGAATGGCACCCAGGATGAAGCCACCATTTAGCCAACCATGTGGGAACTCTGTCTCAGTGATTACTCAACCTGGACACAACTAAGTCAAAGAAAACGGGGGAAAAGAACAGAAAAAAAAATGATCTGATCCAGGAAAAGTCTATTATGTTCCGCTTGAGAGCCATTTTCAAACACCGAGCAACAAATCCACCCCTCCACATTTTCCAGGTTTTGCAACTTCTCGTACTGCCGGGCAAAACAACCACGTGAGCAAACTAGTCGCCGGGGTTCCACAGATGCTCACAATTACCTTTTGTTTGGATGGAGGCAGCAGGGTAGGGGGCTGCGAGGGTTAAAGTTGAGGCCAGTGTAGGGTTACACCTGATAAGAGGTTAAGAGTTCTGGTGGTGGGGGGGGATTTGGGAATGTGCTGTAATTATAACCACACAAAGAATCTGTAAGCAATATTATGATGCCGTGACAGAGATTAAGATCTAAAAAAAAAAGGGACCTTTCTCTGCCGATAAGTGTTATTCCTTCCCTCATCAAGTGCGTTAGGAGACTACTGTAGCTATAAGGAGTGCGACACTAGCCGCTTCAGTACAGCGGACTCCCTTTGCAAGGTTTTCAAGACAAACCGTGTGCCGTTCGGAGCCGTAATTACAAGGACATTACTAAGAAAAATCCCCAATCACAGAGCCAAATTGCAGCCATGCTTTTTCCACAACTAACTTTTTTTTTCTCCGCGCTGTCCCGTTAATGAATAAAACGGCGCCGGCCATCTGGGAGAGGGGGAGAGCGAACGCGTTCCGTCGGATGCTTCAAGACGCATTACCTTACCCACTTCCTGCGATAAGTCCCATCTGGAGGCAGAGTCGCAGCAACTTATTTACTCTTTCCCGTATTGTTTGCTTCCCCCTCTCACACGTCCACGGGGCTGATGGCGGTGAGTCAGAAAACACTCGGTCAAGCGTTCCCAACTCTTGCAGCAAGTTCTCCAAATCCTCTATCAGCTAATGAGCACAGCTGCAGCTTGGGATGTGGTGATCTCAACACCGGTTTTTATTATGACTCTGGCTTGATCCTCTGAGGCTTTCCACAAAATGTGCCATTTAATACTTCTCTTTCCAGCCAAAGATCTGAAAATGAAAGGCTGAATGACGACAGGCTTAATGACGCTCTGTGCACTTTTAATGGCATGTGTTGAAGACCTCGTTGTGCAAACATGCCAGAGCCGCTACCAAAGAGTGTTGTACGGGAAACGTGATGAACCCGAAACAAAGACATACATGTTGACCTTTTAATCAGAATGAGAACACGCGTGATACATTGTTCAGATGCGCGGGTGGAGTTAGGGAGAGGTGTTGAGGTCAAAACTCTAAAAATGTTAGGCCCAAAAGAAAGTCTGTTTCTTTCTAACTTTTTAGTGGAATACAGATTTAAAAACAGAAATAACGTTAGTTTTTCTCACAGAAAGTACTCCTAGCTCAGTGCTTCTGTTTAATTTTGTGCCTCTTTATGTATAAGGTATTGACAGAGGTATTGCTGCATTTAAGTTGCTGCACACTCGTTGTTTTTCCTCGCCCTAGAAAGTACTATGGGTGTAACAATACATCGATTCACATCGATATATCAATTAAATGAGTAACAATCCAATTACATTGATGCAAAATGACAATATCAATCTATATCATATTTTTTTTAGATATGCCTTTATTTTGAAATTCATTAAAGTGAGAAGAATGCTGTTTTTGATTTAAATGCCTACTTAGAAATAAAAAAAAATCTTGTGAATTAATGCCAATGTCATTTAGTGTTAGATGGGTAGATAATATTGCATCATATCGATTGGAAATTGTAAGACTGTTATATCGGCAAATGTATCAACATCCAAACAAATCAGTATAACATTGTATGGTGATAAAGCTGTTGATTTACACCATTAGAAAGTACTACTATTGCAGCCATGTACTCTGCTTTTTTACCCATGGAAAGTTCTTCTAGGCTTGTCCTCTGCTTAGTTTTGTCTCCTTTGTGGATGGACCCATTAGCCGAGCTATTGCTAGTATTAGCGCTGTCGCTCATAGTGAGCCTGGTTCTGTTGGAGGCTTCTACCTGTTTATAAGGGAGTTGTTTCTTTCCACTGTCACCATATTCTTACCAGGACAGAAGAATTGCTGGAAATTCAACAATTTGACACAACAGGCTGTGCTTCCTTACACAGTTCATAATTTTCTTTTATCTGGTGCAGAATATTTCCATCAAAAACTCTCTCCAGAATGACTTGACAGTGAATAATTAGAAAAATACATTTAAATCAGATCAGGTTGACCACATTCGAGCCCTGCCTTGATCTTGTTAAAGTGTCAGTTTCTGTAAATGAGTTCAGTAATGTCTGTATTGATAGTTCCCAAATATATAGGGTTGGGAAATATTAAGTAGAAGGGGGTATCTTGTAAAAACAAAAATCTTCAAATATGAATTTACTCAGAAAAATTAAATTTAATCTGAACTTAGCATATTCAATAAATGAGATCCAAACTGATTCAGAACATAATCGTAGTTATTTATGCAGCTAGTACTCTCACTCTGACCTCATTTAGTTGGTTTACTGCTTTTTCACCATCAATAGTTGGGGTAAAAAGTCACTGAAGCAGCTTTTCTTTGTGGTTTGAAACCCTAAGCGCTTACGAACCACTGGTCCACGCGAACCAAAGAGTTTTAGTAGGAAGTTAGAGGCAAGATGTACCGTTTGAGGTGGTGCTGGAGGCCACCGCCTTCTCGCTGATGTCAGTGCGTGCCGATGAGCCCTTCGCAGCCACAATGGTCTCCACCCTCTTCTTCTTCTCAGCTGCTGAACTGGCCTGGGACTGGGTTTCCATGGTGATTTCTCATTCCTCAGGACCTCATGGAGACGGACGAACTGGGGAAGAAGAAGTTAGAGCAATGAGGTGAACGTACCGAGATGTATTAGGACCAATTGTCCCTTAAAGCAACCACGCACCGACCGGCAAGCACAAACCCCTCTTGACCCTTATTTTAGCTTCACGTCGGGCTTTGTTTTCAACGTATGCCGTGTCAGTCATTTCCATCCACCTTTAAGGGCCATCTTAATTAAGCTGTGGCCACGTCACCTAGATACATCCGCCTCCATCTAAAGAAAAAAGGTTATTCTTTTTATTAGTGTTGCACCAATACCGATACCAGTATCGGACGGGGCCCCGATCCAGCACTAAAATGATGGTATCGGTATCAGAAAGTACCAACAAATAGGGCACAGATACCATTTTGATGTTTGTATGTCTCTTGAACGCAGCCTTCTCTCTCCAGACTAGTATTATACATGTTATATAAATTCATGAAAGTTGCACTATTTTGGCATTTGAGAGCCAAAACTCAGGGTTTAAAAGAGATTATTCAATTATTAATGTAATTTTACTGTCTTGCTGTTGCACTGCTATTATACATGTTATAATTTCATGAATGTTGCACTGTTTTGGCCTTTATTCAACTATTGTCACCGATTGCAGGTAGGCAATAAAAAGTTCTACTACCCTAAGATGGTATCGGTATCGGCCAATACTGCACAGCCAGGTATCGGGTATCGGGGCCAAAAAATGGCATTGGTGCAACACTACTTTTTATAGAACCTATACCGGTAGATAAGTATCTATGGGACGACAGGAAGCTAAAAATCTATTCAAAAACAATCTTGTAAGATCATGGTCAACTGCCAGGTAGTCAGTCATAAGGACATTTAGATATCAAGACAAAAACTTAAAAAAAATATATATATCAATTGGTTGCTTGAAAATGTTTGTTTCTTAATGAACTTGATTTTAAACAAAAAAAATTTCAACCTTTAACTATTTCTCAGCCTCTTTTAAAACTTGTGCGATTCAAAAGCTCAACATTTTCAATGAGTTTCATTCACAATGCCCTCTATATTAATTCATATTAAAGATATGTAAGAATACAGAGAGGACGACCTTGGACCACTTGTTTTTGGACAATCGCTAGAACATCCGGTGGTCCCGGGTCCTTTCTTATAATTTTCTTTTTCCTTCAACTCAGACCACAGGTTTTCTATTAATCTGGAGACGATTAATCCGTTCCTTGTGTGGATTAGATCATGCTTCAGATCACTCTCCTACTGAAAAACCGTAATGATGACCTGTTTTTCTGGCAGAGGCTCACAGATTATCTAACATCTCCTGGTATTTAAATTAGTCACTGATGCTGGGCACTCTAACAAGATCCTCAGGGAATCTGAAAGAGAAACTGTCCCTTAGCATCACAGGTCCTCCACTGTACTTAACAGAGGGCATGGAGTGCTGTTCCTCACATTCGTTCTTTATTAACAGCAAACCCACATGGAGTGTTTATCGCTCAATAGCTTAACCTTAGTCTCATCTGACCTACGGTTACAGTTAAAGTCACATTGGAGTTTAGGGAACTTGGCACGTTGTCTTTTATGATGGTAAGACAGAAAAGACATTTTTACAGACAGGTCACCCAAACAGGTTAGCAGGTAGATGGTATTTTTTTTTTATATATTATAATAGTGGATATGGAGACCTGATGAGCCTGACATGCCACTTTGAGAAATGTATCATCATTTGCAATACTCCTCACAATTGAGTTGTGTAATAATTAAACAAGGGACTAATCCACTCTTAATAATTACTACTCTGACTGGAGATAAGAGCGAGTTTAGTAGCTAGTTTCTATTTATGAAGATCAACACACGGCTGCCTTTTTTTTGATGGCATGTTGTGTTATCTTTCCTATTTTGAACAAAGGTAAAAAGGACAAGGCCATCGTTTTTCTGACATAATTATAATCCCAGAAAAGGGGAAGACGAGGATTTCTAAATAAAAGTTTAAGTTTCCCAAAAAAAAAATGTTTTGTTAACATTATTTTACTTGACATCTTAGTGGTGCAGCTATGAGATTTTGTAAAAAAACACAACTATTGTGTAATATGGATTTTATTTTACCCTTAATGAATAAATATACTCAAATTAAATTGAAATATATATTTTTTTTACATCAAGGACCAACCAGCAGCAAACTGTTTATTTAATCAAATTTTTAGTTGCATTTTCTAAAAGACATGCATAGTTGTTGTAACATTATATAAATGATTACACGCATTTGCACATTGATAAAAAAGTATTTTATCAATATGCAAATGCTTTGCCTTATAGACCCAAAGTTAAAACACAAAGCAGCCTGTTGGTCTCTGATCTACTTCAGGACCAACCCTGGTTAAACATCCAAATCTCGGTTCACCTTATTTTTCACCTGAACTCCTGACTCTTTATTATTTTATTTTTTTTCTAAAACAGCTCAATACGGCGAGCAAGGCTGGAGATCCTGACAAGGTTTTATATCTCAGAATAAACGTACAGGCAGCTTGTGGATACACTGATAATCCCACTCCAGCGCTCTTTCCAAAGAGAGAAAGGCGAAACCTTAAGGGGATACCACAGACAGAGAAACACTCAGAGTCCTGAAAAAAAAAAAAAAAAAAAACAAGGCTTGCTTGAAGGCCCCGTTGGGAATATCACGATGCCGGGCAATTTTTCTTTTAAAGAATAAAGGTGGTTCAAGTTAATACTGTCTGCGGGTTGAAGACGGGGTTCAGCCAGAAGTCTAGCAAACATGTTGCTCAGTTCAGCACCTCGGCGGCTGTCTACAAGCTCAAATCTATCTAGGTCATGTAGGTCCTCTGATTACGGACGGTGATACAACACAACCCCTCATTTAGCCAAAGTACAGGACATACGGCACAAAGTAGAGGACAGACTCCATAATTCATGGATAACTAGTGGAAATATTTAGTCTAACAAGCATTTTCTTTACAATAAAGGCGGGTTAATTACCCCCTCTACTATTTATTTGTCCTGCGCTCCATAAACACGCGTACAACCCAAAAAAAAGAAAAGGTTAAGGTAAAGTTGGCTAGAATGCGAAGAGAACAGTGAGGCAGAGCCCAGAAGAAGCAGAGGGGGGGGGCGGTGATTTCTTTCCAACTCCCAAAGGAAGGAAGGCAAAGGGGGAAGTGTTGAGGGGTAAACTTCAGACAAACACTGTGCGCTTTGTTTGTTTCTTCCCAACCCCCTGAAAAACCACAGTCTGTCATCCGTTCTGACCCGAAAACAACATCTGTAAGCAATTGCTTACAAAAGAGAGGGAGAGAAAGAGAGAGAAAGAGAGGGGGGAGAATAACACGATGCAATTACACCCCTACCAATCAAAACAGAATTAAACGAGGGCTTGTCCTCTAATCGCTCCCGCATGAATATGTGCGTAGCAGCCGTCCCAAAACTGGAAACTTTTTTTTTTTTTTTTTTTTTTTTTTGGGTCCAGCGCAGATATCATCTCAGTTCACTTCTCAGTGTGTCTGATATGGGGGGCGTTTTTTATTTGGGGGGGGGCTGTTAATTGCGATGCAGGTGTGTTTGTGAACTCCTGCAACAATGTGATTAACAAAGATGAACTTTATGTAAAGGAAGTACTTTCAAGCACGAAATACGTACGTGTCCCAGGTGTGTGTTTGTGTGTGTGTGTGAGGCCAGAGGGAAAAAGAAAAGTGCGGTGAATATGAGGGTCAGGATTGGGGATTGAATTGGAGTTGGGGGGGTGTAGAGGCGAAAGCGGGGCATTCCTCTGGTCGGGCAAACATTCAGAAGTCCAAGCAAGTGAAGCGTGTCTGACGGGCCTTTTGTGCTCCGCCAGGCAGGCCACAGTTCCAAAGCAGCAATTAAAAGCGGGACCTTTTCACCCATAATCCCTCTGACCTGGACGCCCACACCCAATCCTGCAGATGTTCCCGTCTCTTCTTTCGCCTGTCGTGTTGCTCATTTTTGTCAGCTTTCCTGGAAAGTTCTCTGAAATGTACCAACGCAAAGTCTCTTCCATCCAAGGACCTTATTATACACTGAGGAGGGCGTTCCCCTATGCTCCACAGAATAACTTAAAACTGCACATCACTCTTCTTTTTATTTATTTTTTTTGGCTATCTGACCCTTCACCTCTAAGATCAAACACCAAGACATATTTATAATAAGTAGAAAGCCAAAGGAAATAGTAGTTTGTATGCCACTTTAGATTTGCATAAGTAATTTGGAAGTAGGCACTGGAGAGAAATGCTGCACCTATTACCATTACTGCCTAACATTACAATATACAATTAGAGATGTCTCAAAAAGTGACCAAAACTGTCCGATTTCCAGCTTGACATGACAATCCGATGAATGAAAACTCAAATATCTGATATTTTGCGAACAGCGAACACACCACATCTTAGTCCTGAGAGGTTACACGAATGGCCGCACTCTTCAGGGCGGAAGGTGTTACTGAAGGAAGAAGACTCGGTTAGCTTTATTAAGTATAAGTAAGAAACTTACTGAAAATTACCATTACTGATATTACTATAAACTTCAAAGATAAATTCAGAGGAAGCACAAAAGGTGTAACAAGATGTTTAAAAGGAGACTATTTCCTAAAGAGACTGCTGTTATTCAAAAAGAGAGCAAGATGTTTGCAGATAACATTTGATAGCCAAGTTTCTTCTGCTTTACCATTTAAGGGGCATAGTCACGTATTTTGACTGTAAAAAGAACCCCCCCAAAAAACAGTTTCATCTTGAAATTAAATAATATACTCCAAGAGTTGTTTACTTAGTCCTTTATGAGCCTTAAAAGAACTTTACACTAGACGCAATCAGCAAACATAAACATTGTTGTAAGAAAGCAACAATTGATGCAGCTACTGCAAGAGCCTCGCAGTAACGCGACAACTCGCCATGATTGATGACAAAACATGATGTAAAGGGTTATGATTATTAAACTTCTTTCTTTGTACACCTACTGCTGGCCGTTGAACCAACCAGATCTGCAGGCAATACCTTTCACAGGTGAGAATGAACATATACTTGTTATAATGAATAAACAGTCATGAGTCATTATTGTGACGTCGTATACACGTTGTCCCGCGATTCACGCTCACTGCACTTTTACATAGTTTCCATTGGACGATGACGACACTTGCATGTCTCATTCTGTGCACACAGGGATAATTACTCGACCAGACTAAACGCTGCACTTTTTATTCATCTTGTGAAAAGAAATTTAAATTGCAGGCATGGTGTATAACTAGAAAACCAGTAGTGAAACAGGGCCTTTTTAGAACTGTATTAGACCTTGAAACCAGAGACTAGTCAATAACTACTTACAATAAATAAATACACATTTCCTATTAAAGTGTTTTTAATTAGCTTTTGTCGATTTTTTTTTTTTAAGTTGTACTTTGGGAACAGTATTTTTTATTTATTTTTTATAAACTAATCTCAGTGACCAAAAACTCATAACATGAGCACTCATGCGTTTTTGTGTGGGTGCCTGTTTTGAAATGCTACACTTCTTCGTTTTTAGTGTATATCCACAGATGCTCTACAGCGCCACACACAGGCCGGCGACAGCACAGCTTTTTGGGTCATCCATGTTTTCCTGTTAGAAGCAAACTTACAAAGAACTTCATAAAAATGACAAATTAAGAGATTGCTTTGGAAAAACTGCATTTTTACGTGGACGAGGCCTTAGATAAAACAAAAATAAAACGGGGCCTTTATCTTTATTTGGGTTCAACTGTAATCCTTCCACACAGACGAGGCAGAAGATTAAACAGGTTTAAACACCACAATTTCCACTGTTCCCTTGAAAAAAAAAAAAAAAGAAATCTTATTTTTAAGCACATTAACAAAATCAATTTAACATAAATTATACGCATTGGTAACAAAGGCACAGAGTTGAAAGTCATCTGCAAACTGTAGACATCAAAGTGAAACATAAAAATAAACTTTTCTCTTTGGAAAAAAAAAAGTCCTTTTTTCATGCAAGCTTAAACAAGTACTAATGATATATAAAAAAATAATAATAAATACTGTTGTAGTTATTTAAAGCCTGCATCTTCACACACTTAATTCTATGACACATGCTGTCAGAAACCTCCGGACGTTTAAATATAAACTCTTGAAGTGTCGTCTTAGATTTGGCGATCCCCTCCCTCACAGACCGGGGGGGGGGGGGTGGCTGTATTTGAGTTCATTTCATTAGGACGACTGTTCAGTGTTGAGGGCCCCCCGAGGGGGGAGACTGGCAGCACCGCAGCATTCATCATCATTACATCAGCGACCACCGAGATCTGCTATCTTAGGCTTATCAGCACAGCACAAACGCACCGCAGCGCAGCAAGTTAGAGGGGAGGGGAGAGATGGGAGATGTAGACGATTGAGGCAGATTGTGAGCAAAAGTGGGATAAAGAACAAAATGAATGGAGAGGGGGGAGGAGCATGTGTCTGTATGTGTGTGCACGCATGCATCTGTGTGCACCTCACTGCGCCCCTGCATGCCTGCACATGTTTTCCTGTGTGTCCTATGTGTGTTTTTGCACAATTTGCAGCTATGCCAACAATATTAAGGGCTCCTTCACAGCTGGAATGACTAAAACACTGAGGGGCGAAGGGAACGGGGGGGGGGAGAAGAAGGAGTCAAAGCCCTCCGGCAAGATTAGCTGAATCTAGCAATAAAACAGAATATGCTTGCTTTGCATGTGTTTGCATTGGGAGAAATGAGAAGGGAGAACACTTAAGGGGGGACAGTGGAAGTGTTTGCTGATTCCCAGACAAAGTATTCGGAGTTGTTCCCTAAATTCTCAGTAGGGGAACTCTTAGCGGAAACCCCATATGCTTAGGTTACCACCTTGTGTTTGACACTGCCCTTAGAGCGCGCCCTTGGACTCTAAAGGCAAAAAAAGAGCGGGATTTGGTTGCTGCGGGTCACCATTGAAGAAAGAACCTCACAACGTGCCCCCATGGCAATAAGCCCTGGCCTTACAACTCATGGGGACCGGCCCTTTATATAGGCTCCATTTAGGAGGAATTAAGACACACACAAACACAGACGCGTGAAAATAGCAGATATTTTAACAGCAAACAATGCTAACAGTGCATTGTTTACATTTCAATTGCTGTACTGTAAAATCACTGTTGCACTTTATCCTGTAATTTTATCCTGTAATTTACTTTATTCTGAAATCTACTGCAATTCACTGAGATTTTCAAGATGTATGCAAACGAAATTTCGTTCTGTACGCACAAAATGACAAATAAAGTTGTCTAAGTCTAAGATATTAGGTGTATTACGATACATCTGTAAACACAACAATGGGTTCATGAGAACAAGAGAAGATTTTAGGAATTGTTTTGAGAAAAGTGAATTTGACAATTTTTTCTGCTTTTACATACAGTATAGGCATACGCCGATATGAACATTTGGGTCAACATTGATATATCACACTAATAGTGCCGTCATGGTGCCGTTTTTTGAAACCCAAATTGGGTTTTAAATAATGTTTAGTCAGTGTAGAAGGAGCCAGCTTCAGTGTTTATGTTCGTCTATTTCCAAGATGGTGGAGGTGCCAAAATAAATCACTGAAAGGCACTCTTTGTGCTTCACAAATACATTAAAGGTTTTACAAATTTAAAATTGTCTTTAAAAAAATATCAGTGCCGAAATATTCGGCTTAGGTTAGTTTAAGAATTTTCCATTTGGACCTAGAGATCTCCAAGTGCAGAAAAACTCATTAAAAATGTTTTAGCTCTTTAGTTTTAGTGCCAATGGGAAAGTCTAAAACAGATTTAGCTTTGTTAGCAGCTAACAGTTAGCAGCATGAACTTCTCCGGAATGCTAAAATGTAAGCGCTTTTAGTTGATCACGTCTCAATAAAATGTCCTTGAGGAAAAAGAGAAAAAAATACTTTTCCAAATATTGTTGTGTTCCTTTAGCTTCTCGACGTTTTGTAGCATGCAGCCTACTTGGTTTGCATCTAAACGATCAAAATTTACATCCTATAATAATTGCTGCCAGGACTGCCCTAGCACAGTGTTTTAAAGAATCTCTGATTCTGGAAAGTACTGTCTAGTTGACGTTTAACCAGTCCAAGAATTTAGATTTCCAAAGAGAATCATCAAATGCACCCGGAACTGAAGTTTAGTACCCATGGAAAGCTCCAAATCAGATGTAGCATAGCCAGCGGCTATTGGTCAGCCAGTCATAATGTCCTCAAGACAAATTGTATCTTGTCTGTCCCTCTGTTGCTGTTTGTCTCCGATGGTACTCAACATGATCTCACACAAACAACTGTAAAGTAGCTGAGGCTTTATCAGAGTGTTTAAAGCTACCAAAACAACAAGTCTGTATCGGTGAGTTCAAAGTTGTAGAGAAGCACCGCAATGAGCCGATTCTCGTCTTGACCAGATTTTTGGTCCTGACAATTGACCAGGCAGTCGGGAGGTGAAACGTTTTTCCAATCAGTGCATAATTAAACCTTAAATATTCAGTGTGCACAAAGCTACCAAGTTAAAAGATATAAAGCTGATTCAATTGTGAGTGAGGTGCTGTAAAAGATGTAATAAGTCATCTAGAAAAGAAACTGTACCTTCTACCACATGTCAACGCATGTCTGTGATTCATTCAGGCTGCGAGACGGAGAGAGAGAGTGGGACTTCCAGCAGAAAACAGGAAGGCTGACCTGGGTCCAACAAAGTTGCTCAGCTTTAGCCTTTTAAGCGTTCAACCTCTGTCAGTCATTGAACATGCTGGATTTAGAAAACATCGGCAGCATTTCCTCTCAAGGGTTAAAGTAAGAATCTGCATTCACTGGAAAGCAAAGCATGCATGGAGACTTCTATTTTGTAAAGCTGACCGGCCTAACTGCGCTAATTGCTAACACGAGACGCTAAAGACAGATGATAAATGTGCCTGTAGATGATTTGTATTTGTTGTAAAATAAAAGTAAAACCATGTTAAACAACGACTGTTTCAGCAAATGGCGGTGGCCTCAACTTTTAACAGCTTAAAGCACCTTTTAAAGTTCTTGTTTTTAGTACATTCAGAATTTATACATGTAGTTATCTTTTCTTTGTTCATATTTAACACATACACGATTTTTAAGGCACTCTTATTAGCAAACAGCTGAGTTAAAAGTTTAAAAAATGCACTTTCCAATGCAAAGTGCCCGCATTTATTTATTCCCAAGGACAACGAGTGCAACAACCGAGTTGATCAGTAGCTTTCAGCGCAGCTAATAAGATTATCCTCGCGTGCGTCCTGGTTGCTCAGACCTCTGCGCTGCGGATGCTTTGGAGGCTGGTGAGGGACCCTGTGCTTTGCAGAGCAGAATGAGCTGAGTGCATCTTACATTCCCGTGTAACAAACCCACACGATGTAATCATAACGCTTACACGATGCCTCGTTTGCACTCCCTACCCAGTAGATAAAGGCCAAATAAAGCACGCGCCACAATGGAAGTCTTGCTCCTTTCCCCCACAGCCCCAACGCTTATTAGCTTGTTTATTTATATATTTTGACTTTGCATTTGTTCGTGAGTCACTTTGTTAGTTGGAAGCAAGGCCTGCGACGACTCGTACAATGGATAATGCTGGCAGCTTTGTGGCTGCTGTGGCCCAGTTACACCGTATTGGTATGTCTGCTGCTTCCTCTTCTCTTCAAAACGCTAAAACATCAAGCCTTTTTGTTTGATGAGACACTTTTCTTCACTGATTCTTGAGGAGGGAGGGGAAAAGTGCTTGCTCAGCAACTTACAGAAAGCAAAAGCAAACAAAGCAAATTATGACTCCAGCGAAGGTCTTTGAGAAAAAGAGGAAAACCATTTGCTCAAAAGTTTTGAGTCAAATCTTTCTCGTATTGACTTACAGAGCCTTACGAAAGTGTTAATCCACCTTTACCTGTTTTATTGTCAAGCTTAAAGCCTAAACTTCACGGCATTGTGGGAGATTTTACTGAAGAGACAAACAGAAAGTAGTGAATAACTATCAAGTGGAGGGAAAATTGTTATAGTTTTCACCAACTTGTGCAAATAAAAAGGGTGGTGCACATCTACATTTAGCCCCCTTGAGCCAAGTATTTCATACTTTTCAACTCCCTTTTTCTCCAATTAAAGCTGAAAGTCTCTGGGAGGACGCTGCTACCTGCTCTGCACACCTACGAAACGCTAAAGAGCTCAAGCTGAAAAAGATTAACAGTAGAGACGAAATTTGTAAGTCTTTCCACACGTTCTCGTCTGAATTTAGGTCTGGACTTTGACTGGACCATCCTAAACGCATGAATTTGCTTTGTTACAAACCATGTCACTTTAGTTACGGCTTCATCTTCATGATCAGTGTCCTGCAGATGAACCTCCATTCTTTTGCAGCCTCTTAACAGGTTTTCTACCAGGATTTCTCTGGCCCTTAATGGAAAGGGTTCATCCTTGGGATCATCTGATCAGAGCACTTTCTTTCACATGTTTGATGCTTTAATTTCTGCCTCTCTTCCATAATCGGCAGATTGCTTCAGGGCATGACTGATAGTTGCCCTGATGATGTGACATGGATCTCTGCAGCTCCTCCAGAGCTACCACGGGCCTCTTGGCTCTTTCTCTGCATAATGAGTTTAGGTGGATGGCCATGTCTTTGGTAGCTTTGAAGTTTCACCAGACTCTGTCCACTCTGTATTGTTTGAGTGATTATGTGATTGATGCTACTATTATTACTTGCTGCAAATGAACTGCCCTTTGGGGGACCTAATAAAGTAAAGTCTAAAGTCCGTGTCCGTCTCTGTGAGATGTTTGAAGTTTTGGGAAACAGTTTTTTAAAGCCCAACTCTGTTTAAATCTTCTCCAAAACTTTATCCCTGACCTGTAAGGTGTGTCCCTAGATCTCCATGAGGCTCGTCATTCACTACTAATTAGGTGTCTTCTGAATTGGAGGTATTTGAGTAAAGGGGGCTGAATACAAATGACCAGGAAACATTTCAGATTTTATTTGGGAACCCTGCATCCTTTTACTTCCCTGATAAAAATACCTTGGGTTGGTCCAGGGCGGTTCTAGACAGTGGCCAACAGGGGCCAGGGCTCCTGTAGAACTGTTCCTGGCCCCTGTTGGCCACTGTACTAAAGACATGATATAAAATTTCTTAGGATAATAAATGCTGACAAAGATACCGTGACTGACTGGTCATTTGGATCAGTTGTATTTTTTACGTTTATGGTTTTACCCAATAATAAAATAACAAAATAATAAAAAAAATTATATTTAAAAAAAAAAACAATAATTAAAATTTTTAGCTGTTTCACATTAGGCTCCTGCTGTATTGAGAAAAGTTTAGGGGTCTGCAACCTGCAGTTCCAGAGCCACAATTGGCTAAAGTTTATTGAAACAAATTTTTACAAAAAGTTAAAGGGGAAATTAATGTTTTGGGGGTTTTTTTTTGCAAGAAATATGCATCTAAACACCTTCTTGAAATCAACTTGGTAAAATAATTCCTGCCGAGGCTGCGGGAGCCACTCTCAGCCAGGTTTTCCATCCAAGTAGCCCCCTGCGCATGGCAGATCCAGGAGAATGGCATCTGTATGCTGTCACCGGGGCCTCTCAACTGCAGAGAAAACAGGTCCTGTGTTTGTGGAGGCATTCTTCACGCACGGCTTAAGAAGGAGCTCTGCGCGATGCCACGAGCGGAGCATGACAGCGACATCCTTCGCCACGCATTCGGAGCAAAGAGAGTACATGCTGCACCGTAGGCTGCGCCTCTTGAAAGCGCGATTTTTTTTTTTCCACCGTGTAACGCACGGGGGGGGGGGGGGAAAAATGTCACAGAGCGTTACGGGAGTAGTTGCGTGAGCCGCGGCGCGCGCCCTTCCCCGTGTATGCAAGTGCAATCACTGCAAGTCGGAAGATAAATAGGAGACGGGACCCCGGGGGAGGGGATGAGCGGGAAAAGAGAAATTCCCGTAGTGATGAAAACCTCACGCGCGCACATTTTTCTCCGCGCCTGCTCCTCCTCACACGTGCTGCTCAGAAAAGGGATCAAGCAGATGGATGGTCCTGCGCGAATGTAGTGGCAGCAGGCACGGCTGACAAAAGGTCTTCTCCTTCGCCCAGGAGACTGAGGAATATTATTCTCTTTGCCCTTTGCAGCCATATATATATAACAGTTTTTTTCCCCCCTGGTTTTGTTTCTGAGCCCCAACTTCAGGCGGTACAAAGTTGCCCTGCCAACTTTTCCCTCAGCTCGGTTGAGCTTCTTATTTGTGCTTTACCTCCGTCTTGCTTCCTTTCCTTCATTCCACCGTGTCACTGGGAGAAAAAAAAAGTGTTGAAGCGGAATGAGTCGGTGCCGCTCGCGTGATTAATGACGGGCTCTGGCGTCTCCGGGGCCGAACACTAAAAACAGCCAGGGGGCAGCGCGATAATGCACAATAATAAAGCCAGCAGACAATCAGCCAGGCAAAGCAAGGCCTATTAGCCAGCCCCATCAGGACGGCTAAGTGAGAAATTAGCCCTTCCCGAGCTCCGCCACAATTCATCAAGTGCTGCCCCTGAATCCCCCCCTCAAGAAGTCATAATGTTTACTTAAAGACTAGCCTCGATGCCCCAGCGGCGAGCTTTATTGGCTCTTATTAATTCCCGGCCCGGCCCTCGCAGCCACGCCATTTAAACCGAATTAAAGGGGTGAAAATTGGATGAGATGAAGTTGTCTCGGTGTTCGGCTCTCGGCTGATAAAGAAAGGAAAAAAAAAACGGACCTAAACGGAGGGAGACGTGAGTGAGTGGGGGTGTGGGGGGGAGTAAAAATGAGAGGAGGGCAAACTAGTCAGGATGTAAAGGAATGCTGAATGAAGCCGTCCTGAAATGTGCCACAGTGAGTCAGAGGAATGCAGGGAGAGACAGAAGGCTGGTGGGGGGGAAGAAAATGAAGGGTATTGCTTTAATGCAAGACTTCCTGTGTGGATGGGAGCCGATCCAAAAAGGGCAAGACCTGGGTCACGCATTCCATAGCTGGAGAAATGCACATTATTTGGTTTTATCTTTGCTTTCTTTCCCATTATCTGTCATCAGTTGGCATAAAAATGTACTTAAAATAGCCCTAAAATAAGACCAACCCTATAAATCAACTTCCCAGCCACTGATAGAGGGGTGCATAATGCTGGGATCCAGTCATGCTAAGTAGAAAGTGCACATGTTCAAAGTATTTTGAACATATTTGGTGGGTTTTTTGTTTCCACCATACAGCACACAGAAACCGCTTTTTGTAGTCACTAATGCACGCCATGATGATTGTTAACACAAAATCAAAAGGAAGCTGATTATTATTATAATGATTTGATTAGGATTATTATTCCTTAGAAAATTCAAAATCGTGATCGCCCAAAAGAGCTTTACAAAAATGTTACTGGATATCGGACGCAGAAGTTGTCCAATCGGTGCGTTTCTACCTATAACCTTGATTATTTACATACTGTATATAATCAATAATCTGCCTAAGGAGGAGTTGATTCCTCAGCTAGTGACGGAAATCTCCTGATTTATACCAGATATAAATCAGGAGATTTATATACCTTGGTATACAAAGTATACAAAGTATACCAAGGTATTAAAAAGTGACGTATTTAAAGCCACAACACATTCCTGCGTACTTTGGTTTTAGTATAACGTCTTATTAATGAAAGGCCAGATAAAGTGCCAGGATAACAGGTGTTTTCGCCAACTGGGTGGAGCACGTTGCAATACCCCTCCCCCACCCATTGGTGCCAAACCCCCAAATTAATATGACTTATGACTTGTCAATTATCATGTTGAATTGTTTTTTGTTTTCAAGAAGGAATAAATGTCACTTTTCTACAATTAGAAAGTGTTAGAAAACACATTTTGTGCTTTGAATTTTTGTTCAAATATAGTAAACCCACAACATCTCTAGATTATCATACTATTTATTGATAACACTTTATATTTATATGTATTATCTTTTATAACTATAAGATAAACTGTATAAAATTCTCCGTGTTCACTGTCTTATTACAGCTAAAATAATTGGAATGCCTTTTATGTCTATTTTGCCAATTCTTTTTCTTCTCTGGACTATGACACAGAAAAGCTCATTTCTGCAAACTCATTTTTATTTCAAAACACTTGTAACAAGCAATGACCGTGGAGCCGGTTCTGTAGTTTCAAAAGTGTTTCAAAAACCACAAAAAAACTAAAAGATAGGATTTTTTCCCTAGTTGTATTCATAAAAACAAATCAACAAATAGGACTTTTTTTACTCAGCTCAATACAAAGCTTCTCAAACATGCTGCTTGATGATTTGATGATCCATTTAGAGACAGAAGAACGTGGAAGTTTTCAGTTTTTAGGCAATTGAAAAGAAATCTGATATTTTTCGTGTTTATTGGGGCTATAAGTTGTAAGAGACATCCAAGGGAAACGCTGACTGAACTCTTCCCAACTCAGACACACTATGGCTAATCAACTCTAGTAAAAGCATATATTTCACTTAGCAAAAAAATACTCAAATTTAAGATTTTTATATATATATATATATATATATATATATATATATATATATATATATATATATATATATATAAAGGCAGGATTATTTTTCTGCTAAAAAAATACTCAAATTAAATATTGCAGCATTAAAAGAAGAATTTATTTCAGAATAGCTGTCAATATTCCCATAAGCTAGAGTAAACATTCTCAATGCTACAAAATATCCATAGATCCCAATTGGCAGAGTAAAATTGTTTTAAAAAAATACTACTTAAATCAGAACTAAGTTGGGAAACTTAATTCCTGGCATCTGCGGGTTTTGTAGTTGCTTCTTCCCAAGTTTTCTCACCCTAAGTTGTTGAGGAAGAGCTTCATGTTAGTGTCTAGGAGTGCTGAACCTTGCGCTGGTCTGTAAGTGGAGTAAAGCATCTCATCTGTGTGAAGTGTGAGCCTGTGTTGCGGGATTGACAGCAGGTTGAGTGTGTTCTATAGAGGAGTGTGGAGTGTACCGCGGCGGAGGAGCGAGATCAAAGACGCCAGGAGCCTCAGAGGGAGTTCTAGAGACTTCCAGCTCCCTGACGGCTCTCCCCACGGCGGCGTAGGGAGACAACTCTCTCCTTTCACTTTCATATCAGCCACAGAGCCCCCCCAATTCTTCTTCTTCTTCTGCATGGGGCTTCCAAGGCTTCACACGCGCACGCAAGCGGTCTCAGAGGACTCGGGAGTGCTGCCAGGCCTGCATCCCACCTACAGCAGGACTCCTACACATGGATGCACGCACACGGGCACACTGTTGCGCATCAGAAACAAAAAACACAGCTGTTTTTTTTTTTTCTTTTCTTTCTTTGAATGGGTTGAATTTAGAAGAAAAAAAAAACTTATCCCGGGACGAAATTTGAAAATAAAGACGCAACAATCAGGCGGCCAGAGATCAAAATTGTAAAATCGTCCCTTGATCGGCTCTGAGTGTGATCGCCAAGTCAAATACTGAAAGGTTAGACGTTAAAAACTAGGATCCTCTACCATCTACAGCCAACATCAACCAAAAAGATGTACTTTTATCTGCTTTTATGAGTTTAATAACAATCTTACAAAGGTTACACACTCATATGTTGATACGTGAAGGTGGGTAATCTTGGAATTCCTTCATATACAGTCGGGTTTCTAGCAAAGAACCTGTTGTTTATATTTTATGTGTATTGGTCTTCAGAAGAAAAAATAATAAACAGGTCAAAATCAGACCTCAAGCAAAACAGAAATCGCTTTTTAAACTTTAAAATTGCTAAAAAAGAATAAATAACTTTACTAGAGGGTCCAGAAGTTGGGATAACATGAACAAAAACTGTGGGGTTTTGACCTCCTCCTCAGAAATCAAATTTAGAATAATTAAAGCATAATGATAAAAGCGTGTTTATGTTGGCCACGTCTGCTCTCTGGTTGGTCGGTGCATCTCTAGTCACAACATATAAAAACATCACTTAAAAATAAAAATAAACAACAGAAGTCCACCTCAATACATCAAAATACAGCCAAAAGGTAACTTATTTGTATAATATTCAAGTCAAACTGTGAAACTTTCGTTTTAGCCTGATAAAGGACAACGGATTGACGTAAATGTCTACCTCCTTACCCAACCCAAACCCAAATGATTTGCGGAAAATTGGCATTACCAAAGACTAATTTAAAGACTTTTGATACAGAACTGTGATGCTGTGGCCTTCACAGTCATAGGGGAGACGGCTAACTCCACAGTTGTCCAGCAGACAGTTATTGACACCCTCTAGAGGGGTAGTAAGTCATGGGGAGCATGTTAATAGAAAACTGAGTGAAAGGAAAAAGTGTGTTTTTAGAAAAAGTCAACAGTGATAATCACAGCCTGTTGCTTAACTGGTCTACGGGTTTTTTTTTACACGTTACAGTAAATTCTGTCTTTCATTTGGAAACGGAGGAGGCGGAGAGGCACACAATCAGAGTCGCTTGAATCCAGTGCAAAGTTTCCACAGTCTGTGATGATTTAGAGAGCCACGCTGTTAGCTGGTGTTGGTCCACTGGGTTTTATTAAGTCCAAAGTCAACACAGCTACCAGGAAATCTTAGAGCACTTCACGGTTCCCTCTGCTGACGAGCTTTACGGAGACGCTGATTTCATTTTCCAGCAGCTCTTGGCACCTTTCCTCCACGCCAAAAACTAACAATGCCTGCTTTAATTACCTGGTATCGCTGTGGTTGTTTGGGGCAGCAAACTGGCCTGATCCAAACCCCATTAAAGAATGCACGGTCTAACATCTAGAGCAGGATGACAGACACCAGAGCCAATAAGGCAGGCAAGCTGAAAGCTGCCACAGCAGCAACCTGGGTTTCATTAACACCTCAGCGAAAGCCACAGGCCCGGTCCCCTCCGCTCCTCGCCGCGTTGGTGCAGGAGTTCATGCAAAAGGTGTTCTGTCTTAATACTGTCAGTTTTTGTGTAATTCTTCCATGTATGAGTCTCAATTTTCAAAAGGAGGGATTGAAATGCTGTATTTTGTTGTCATTTTTACCCACTTATTACCAAATCTTTGTGACTCAAGCAGTAGAAGGGGGTCAAGGAGCTCTTCCATTGTTACTTTGTGGGTTGGAGGGCTGAAAAGTTTTGGGAACTGTTGGCTTTACCACGTCACTCGCCTGCTCCAGGCCGCAGATGTGATTCAGAGGAGCTCAAACATCTGGATGCATTTACTTGTTACAGCTGCTAGCTCCACCAACTCAAATAAATACGGGGTGTCATGACACAACCGCTAAGCAAACGCGCTCAAAAACTGCCCAGCTCAGCCGCTCGCTCGTTCACCTCCGCTCTCAGCCGGGTCGCCCCAAAATACACGTGCGCGTCGGAGGAGGAGAAGGAGGAGGAGGAGGAGGAGGCCTTAATTGGAGCGTTTGACGGGTGCCTGGGGTTAATTGGGAAGCATGGAGAGCAGCTGGCTCCGCGGAGGAAGTTCAGACAGGCGTAATAAGTTCACCCATTGCAGGGGAGGCGGTAAGTGATGAATCAGATCAGAGGAACGGTGTACCGTAATCATTTTCACATCTTCTCCCCCCCCCCTCCTACCACCTTGCACTCCTGACAGGAAGAGACAAACCTGGCTGCCAGCTATGCAATCTGGCACCCATCGTGTAGCACTGGGGAGTCACAGGGAGAAGATCACCCAGCATTGCTTCGCTCCCTTTAACTCGGTGCACTCTCAGCCCATCACTAACAATTCTGACCTCTAGGACAGAGGACCCAGTTCATCAGTTCGCCGGTCGATGTATGTAAATCTACTCCAACAATGTGTGTACTAATGGCTTATTACCCTGCGTTAGCTGGTTTGCATTGATCTCTATGCCAGAGGGAGATGAAAAACCGGAGCGCTTCACTGTTTATATGTAGCAAGCGGGACTATAATCGCATTCCAGCTTGTTTCAATAAAAGGCAAACATTAACATAAACCATCAAAAACACACTTAAACCTTCAGCCTCGCTCCTTCTGTGCAAGAAAAAGAAAAACCTTTCCTGGATTACGGGATAATCAGGCCCATATGGGATGAGTCTGGGTCAGTTTGCGAGTTTCTCTAAAGTGCATCCGTCTCCACTTGCTGCTTTAAAGTCAAGAGTTTTCTGTAAAACCTGACTCGTTGCAGTTTGTCACCTTTTTAGGATAGCGGGTTTTCAATTTCTTTTGCAATTTTATTGATGATTTATTATTTTAAGGAGAAAATCTACCCTATAAAAAAAGTTTCCACATGCAAAATGCCTCAGATGACATCACAAAAGGCATCTGATTAGTTATTTTCAGTGTCCATTTGTACTTATACTATTTTTATTATCATGATTTTAATCAAATTCTTCCTTCAAAAAAGAAAAAGATGCACAGATGAGAATTTTTGTTGCCGATCTCTACTTGTCAAGCTTTGAAGCAGTTTTTAGACTATTCTGATTTTCAGGTTAGAACTATAACATAAGGAGACATAAAAACAGCATCAAAATATTTCTCAAGCCTTCCTGCTATGAGTGGAAAACGGCATTCAAATTAGGAATTTAGGTGACATTTGTACTAAGTTTTACTAGTATTTGAAGCACAGACAAAAATTAGTTTTAAGTCAACATGTTAAACTATCTTTAGGACCTTAGATTAGTGGTTAGCATGATTAGCCCAGTTAGCCCATATAGCTTTTCCACCTGTGGACCGCAGTCTCTGTGTATGATTACAGATGATAACACAGTTAGCGGTGTTAGCGCAGCTAGCATTGCTTACAAAGCTTAGCATTGAATGAGATTTTCAAGACTGCCAAACTTTCCGAACCCAGCATGTTCCTTAAAAGACACAGGTTAAAAACTCTAATGAATGAAACAGGCCAACTTTGCTGTACGTTGTCCAGCCTTCATGTTATCTGCTAAAAGTCTTGCTCTCTCTTGTTTTCTCAGACTAAAACAACTGCAGTTATGTTACGACATGTAGAAGAAGCTAGCTCCTTCTAACTAGCTTCTTCAATGTCGGTGTTTCCTCTGACTTTCTAACACCTTGGTGATTCTGACAACAGCAAACGTATCAGCGTTCATATAAATCTGCGCGTTCACGGCTGATCAAGCTGAAAATCGTCCGATTACAGTCACCAGTCGACTCTACTTTGGGGTCATCGGGGTCAATTTCTGGCTCACACATGTAAAGATAAACCTCTTGCAACTCGAGCACAACTAAAACACTTTGGGATCTATGTTGAAATCTATCAAAAGTCGCTCAACCAGCGCACTGTTCGATTATTTCCACTTGTGACGTCATCAGTTCGAGTAAAACGAAGCAGCTTTTTAAAAACCTGCATTTTGCGAAACCCATACTTTATTATTATTACCCATCTGGGTATTAATTGTCAAGTATATATTGGTTATTGGAAAACATTTTTTCCACTTGATGGTATCTGGCAACTATTCTTCGAGTGGAAAAACTGTTAGGTCAGTGTACATAAAGCTAAAGAAAGTGCTTCTGGTAGCAGTAAAAGGTTTAGGTGTAAATCTACACTGGGTTCCTTCAGCTCGGAGGGTGGCTGAGGGGCTGAAGGAAGCCCAGGTAGAGTCATAAGCAGTAATGGGAGGAGACAGGGACTTAAGGCGCCACACAAAAGCCGTGGCTTTATAAATAATTCCAAAAGCTAACAGGATCCCTTGTATGTGAAAATCTGCGAAATGCATTCACACATGAACGCACACGCACCCACACTCACACACACACACACACACAGAAGACACACTGCCACCAGGGGGGGAATAGGCTATTCACACAACGCTCTGCCGGGGCTGCTGTGGGTCTAACCTGACCGGAATTGGTAAATTCAGGGGGAACGTCTCTCTTCTATAGGTGATGCAAGAAGGAAATCAAGTGCAGAAAGGTCCGTTTCCTCGCAAGACACATACACATTTACACACTCGATCGCTCATAAAGCAGCGCTGCAAAGCACACCTAAGACCTGTCTTGTAAATCTCTTTGTGAAAGCAGCTTTCGGGGGTAGACAGGGGCTTACACTGCTGAGCCCTGAGGTAGAGCTACCCCCTCTAACCCCCCATCTCCCACACACATACTCTCATGTACTCCCTTCCTAACTTTCTCTCTACCCCATATTTCCTCCCCTTTTCTTGCCCCACTGTCACCTTTTCCCTCTCTTGCACCCCCCCCCCCCCCCCTCCTTTTCGCCCCTCTGTCCAGAGCGCCGGTCCTTAGCACCCCCGGGCTCCCGTGGCGTTGCAGTGACTAATGTCCTGCCTTGGCTCAGACAATGAGTTTGAGGCTGAGCTGGGAAAGTGTTGAGGAGGGAAAAAGACTCTCGCACCTTTTGACAAATGGAACCCTTCGCGCTCCTGAACCCACCGAGGGAGGCTTTTTCTACAATGTCGCGCTCCACGCTCGGCGTAGCTCGGAGGGGACCGCTCGGGCCCCCGCGCGGACGCCTCATCCGAGGGGGACATAATGAATTCTTTGGGAAGTCTAACCTGGCTTTCTTCATGAATAAGATATATTTTCCAAAGCACGTCAACCTCTCTTAATAAAAAAACAGCAGCCTGGCAGGAATAAGCCGAAGCCGTTTTAGGGCCCTGTGTACCCGTTAATATTTCTGTTTCTCTATAATGTCTTTTTTTTTTTTTTTTTTCCCACTTTTTCCAGGGCTGTCACCGCAAGGGCAGCCCTAACGTTTTCTTTTTTTTTCTTCCCCTGTAAGGTAAAGCAGCCGCGATGGCAAACTCTCATCAAAACCGTCCTGAGTCCCTCTCTTTCAAAGGAAACTCAAACTCTGGATGCCTCTTTCTCTCTTCTCTCCCCCCCACCACCACCACCCCACCCTGCATCCCTGAAAGGAACTAGGCTTTGTCTGATGAGCAAAAAAAAAAGAACCCCCCTCCACACACCTCACCCCTCCAAACTCAACCCCAAACCGCACCTCCCCTCCACGAACCCTGCAGAGTATTGTTAAAACACAGCCGCCCCCCCCTTTCCCTCCCTCTCAGCGGCCCGCGCTCTTAAAAAAGCACACTTTGCATGAGAAAAAACGATTACTGCTCGAATGCTGCACTGTCAATGGAGGGCTCTCTTAGGCTGGGGATGAAATTTGCTCCGATTGTGGAGTTGCCCTTTTGTTTTTCCAAGATGAAGGCATTATCAGAGGCCGGGTCAGTTAGCATTCATTACTGAAAGGAACACACTAAAGAGGGATGCATATAGGGTACCCCCCCCCCCCCCCCCCCACACACACACACAATTCAACGGCCCTCTCCCTTTCCAGATTACTCCAAGACAGAAATGAAAGGGCCAAGTGGGAGAAGAGGTAGCCATATGAACACACATACACCATGTTTGCAGAGCAAAGAGAATGTCTGGGGCTGCGCTTCTTTCAGGTATTAACCTTGGGATTTACATTTGCCGTTCAAACAATAGACACCTCCTTGACCTCCACCCCGAGGATGCAGGGAAGTCTCCCCACGGAAAACGGCTCCGAGCGGCATGGGAGTGCAAGTGCATGAGGTTGGCCTTGCAAGCATCGTTGCATGACAAAACGCGAAACTTAATTACTCATTTCTAGACATGGTCCAGTTACTAATATTAAGGTATAACAAGATTATAAAAGTTTGGGTCGGAAAAGCACTGAGATTTTTAACATTGTACTGATCTTACTCAGTAAATGTGACCAGAATCTGCTAATTGTTTGTTTGTCAAGACTCATCAGGCACAAGTTGATCCATTTTCCTTTTTTTTTTTTTGTCCAGCTCAAAAAGGCCTCATGGCTGAGCCCATAAAATACATCCTTTAAAGGCGGAAATTAGAAAAGTACCTCTAATACTTTATAAGGCATGGCAGGTTACCGGTATGAAGGGATAACCACGTCTTACAGAACCGCAAGGACTTTCCATCATTTGGTCTAAACGTCCCTTCATTAAGCTCCAGAATGACTGAAGCTTTGAACGTAGCACCATGTCGCCACTCGCTCACCTGTTGCTGCACACTGCTGGCCAGCAAGCTGAAAGGAGGCTCCCGCACCTGTCCCCTGGCTTAAAAGAGAAACAAATTCAGGATTTGGAAGCATCACCAACAGCTGAAAACACAAGACAGCCGCGGGGAGGAAACCAAATGAGCACCACCAATCAGTTTTATCAAGGTGACACTATGGTTAGCATCAGCTCTGCCAGGGCACACAGGCCAATAAATTAACATGCTAATATTAGTTTGTCAGAGTCCCCGAGTTACTCTATAAAGAGATTAACAGCAAGTGGGGGTAATATTACTTGAAAATTACAACAATCACTACTACATACTACATTTAATGGATGTTTTTTTTAGCTTAATTAGCCTTGATTTCTGAGGCGAAAGCCAAGAAATCGTTGTCCGATAAGAGAGCACACCATAACAAAGCTCTACCTGATCCCGCTCTTCGCAGTAGGTGCCATTACTGAGTGAAGAAACCTTAAAGATAATTGCTCTCAGATAAAAAAGCAAAGATGAAAGATTAAAACTGTATTTTCTACATGTCAAGAGATATTTGTAGTTTGTTTAGGCTGCAATCGAGTGAGAGAGAGCAAGACTTCCACCACATGTATTTTTTGCTTAAGCCAGTGTATTAAAATTAAATTAGCAATTGAAAAATGTGGGATAAAATTACTATAATAAATTATATGTTTAATTATTTATGCTGCAATGGGAATGACAGTCGCTTTTTTAAATCTTTGGCTTAATTCTCTGAGCGATACTGTGGCATTTTTTGTTCTTAGCGGGAGTATCTCATAGAAGCCCGTGCTTACTTCTTGGCATAATGCAAACACAACGTTCGGTTTTTGCGTAACGCAAAGTTTAAAGAATAATAAGATGGAATTGTGGGGGGAAGAAAAAAAAATGCATGAAGCCGGCGTCACAGATCATGAAGCAGAGGTGAGTGACAGATCATTGTTCACAGCAAGCGGCCAAGTGTATGTGTCTCACAAATCACAGCGCTGGACACAAAAAAAAGAAGAGAAAAAGAAGAGCAAAGACCCCCTCACGGATGCCACAACCGGCTCTCATCAAAGCTGACACAATACCACATCTGCAGAAACAGCCACCGACCCGGGGAAACTCTACACACTCCGAGGCCTCAAGCCTAAAGCACCTCACCTCTTGCTGCTGCACTTCACGCCGACTCAAAAGACATTTTTACAGCATCCAAAGCAAACAGAGGAGGGCTATGAGTGACGGCCACAGGCAGGCGCGACCTGTCCTGTTTGCTGAGGAAGCGTTTGGGGAAACATAAAAAAGAAGCAGTCACTATGCCTCCAGTGTTTTTCTGCAGAATTTAAAAAACAAAATCTAACATCCCTTATTTTATGTGTAGTTTTGGTCTACGTAACATTCCTATTGTTTAAAGCCATTTTTAGAGAGACGACCAGAGAGTTTTTCTCCAGCTGTTTGGAGTTTAGAGCCGGCCGGTACTCCCCCCCCCCTCCCCCACGTGTTTCTGCATAGGGACAGGATACGTTTGATATTTGGTGTTAATTGGTACTAAACAGATCAACTTAACTAAACTTTTGGAGCCTACTGCAAGTCAGCTGGTTGAAAAATTTGCTCATAAATTTTTAATTACCTTTTTTTTTTACAGCAATATTTGCTTTTTTTCCAGGATGCAAAAGACATTCCTGACAAGAAAACCAAGAGGGTGCACCCTCAATCCCTTAAGAAAGAGCTAATTTACCTGCTAATATCAGTTTTTATGTCTTGTACATAAAGAGCAGAACAACGAAACCGTTAACATTTAACACAACTACTTTTAAATTTAACAGGTGCTTATTTGTGTTATTATACCATACATACACATTATTGATAAAATTATTAAAACAGCATTAACATATTTACTATCTTACCTGCAGTAGGAATAATTTGTACTTTCTCTTTTTAAGGTTTTGCTTTGAAATTTCTGTCTCGGTGCTACGCAAGCACAGTACTTTTTACTGAAGGTCATCACACTGTGAGAATCTCACACTGGCCTGTGCCTAATTATGATCAATAAATTTCAGTTTCCCTACAAGTTTTATGTCGTTTTGCATGTCCCACTTAAACGTCACATTCAGCTGGAGGAGAACAAAAAATAAAATCCTGGTTTTGTTAGGAAGTTATAAATATGCTGATTGCTGAAAAGGGGCAAGCACAGCTTTAAATGAATGAATGGATGTAGCGGGAATGCCTTTCCCCGGCGTGCGATCGCCGGCTTGCAAAGGCAAGTGCGCTGAAATTCCCCAAAGTGAGTAATATACATATCTAAAATTGCTGTTTGCCGTGTCGAGTCTCATGCCCTCTTCATCCCTACTTTTCCCTTATCCAAAGACATCAGGCGGGTCTGAAAGGTGCCTTTAGCTGGCTCCTTGAAACGGGGAGCGAGGGTCCCGCTCAGGGACAATGATAGCTGGGGTGGAGGGAGGGAGGGGGGGTGGGAGGGAGGGAACACATAGCATATTAAATCTTGCTGCCGGAGCTGGCTCGTCCACGCAGCGAGAGCCAGGGAGTCAGATCTGAGGCATGCCCTGAAGGGATGGCTGGGCCTGGGGATTGGGGAGGCCGAGGAGGAGCTCCTCATGTGCCCGAAGACCCCTTCTTGTCTCCGTTCGTACGCAAATGCGTCCAGACATTTTGACGCTCCTCAGGTTTGCAGCCTCAGCTCAAGTTTTCACACACACACACACACACACACACACACACACACACACACACACACACACACACACACACACACACACACATTTCCAATAGTCTTTTTCTTCTTTTTGCCCCCTCAATCACTACCTCTGTCTGACTTGCCCTCTTTCTCTCCCCACTGTGTCTGTTTCATTTGATGTCAGCATATCAAAGTACCAAATCATCAAAGTGGGGGATATTTTCCGGGGGACATCAAATCGACTACAATAGCGGGGTGTGTATGCACAGAAAAGCAAGGCAGGAGTTTATCGCGCACATCAGAGAAAATCGCTGCAAACTTTCACTAATCAGACGGTTCCGGTGTTGCTTTACTCCACGCTTTAAAACAAAAAAAAATGTATAAAGATCAACCAATCAGGGTTTTCTCCTGGCCGATACCGATTTTCAGTTTTCTTTGAGTTCTGACTTGCTAAATCTAATTTTTTTTTTCTTTTTTTTAGAAAAAGGGCAAAAAGTCATAAAAGATGGAAAAATGTACGCCGTTCTTTGACGGAGGTAGTAATAGCAGCTTCAAATCCAATAGGAGAAGGAAAGAATTACAACATTGTCGCTATTTAAGCATCTAAGCATATGCCTCTAAGCTTTACCTGATTTTTAGGGAACACAAAAAAGCGCACCAAAGTGCACAATGTGGCTGGAAGTGATTATAGACTGAAAAGAATGGGAGTTCCTAGTTTTGATGCATTGGTTAGAAGGAAAAAATAAATCAGAATTATCTGATCAGAGTCAATCAAAAGAAAACTGATCTATTCCAAACGTTTTGCTGTCTTCGTTCCTTCTATCAGAAAACCAAGAAAAAACATGCAAAAGGTTTTTTTTTTTAAACTTATAAAACACGAAAGATCACACGAACTAAATCCCGCTCCGTTCTCGTTATCTTCGGGACAATCAACTTCCCCCTCGTTAGCCCTGTTTTCACAACAATATTCGCCACCTCACCGAGAGCCTCGGGTTGCAGAATTAACACGACAAGACAGCTCATTAGTGCTTCATGAATACAAACCTGATAGCAGGTACTCTTCCTGTGGTGCGTTGGGGAAAAAGACCCGAGGACGCAGGCTCTCCTCTTCAGCCGATCCTCGTATAAATAAAAAAAAAAAAAAAAAAAAAAGAGGGGCCATATCTCAAAGGCTAATTGCATGTCATCTCCGTCCATTAACATGACAGCTTCTATTCTGGCGGGCCAAGAGGTCACAGGTGGCCCGGACCGATGTCACTGACTATATATGCACAATGCTGCAGAACAGAGTGTTTAAAGATGAGGTTAAATTTTAAGTGTGTGTGTGTGTGTGTGTGCGTGGGGGGGTCTGCAGAGGAAATGGAGGAAATGTTATCTGTAAGGAAATGCATCAAATTCCTTCAGATCAGCATCCTTAAACGTCATCATATTCTATCCTACTGATGCAACATTATGTGAAAAAAAGGCCCTTTAATTATTATTAATAGTTAATGGATTAAAATAGATAAAAAGTAGTTCCAATACCAATTTTGACCTCTGCTTTAATTAATCTACGACGATAATAAGCATCTTTGAGGAAAAAAATCTGGATATTATGCAATTCAAAAAGTGTAAAGAAATTACAAAAAATTAAATAAAAAACACATGTCAGCAATTACTTAAAGAATTTTTTGGGAAATATCAAGTTCCATAATATTACAATAATAATATAGCAGAATTGTTAAAAATTGGAGAATATATATATATATATATATATATATATATATATATATATATATATATATATAAACAAATAGTGACACAAAATAATTGACCTGAAAAAAGGTTATAAATAATAGATTATGCTTAGGAATATTCAATCGGAGGCCCAACCAGTTTACTTAAGTTCTTTCCATAACTATGTAGTAATGAAATAGGTGAATTTAAAAAAAAAAAATTTTACTATTATTTTTCTGGTCAAATGCAACATAGATCTTTATAAACTAAACTCTGAGTGCTGGAGCATCCTCACACTCATTAAAAAAAAAAGAAGTTTGCCCAATATCTTATTTGTTCACGCGCCGCTCCGTCTCAAGGCGGCTGGAAGCTTCGTTAATAATTTGCCATGTGTCAAAAGGAAAAGGGGGGGGTGAAAAAATGAAAGGAGGATTTGAGCCGCACCGCATGGCCGAGCACCTCGGACCCTCATCGTTTGTATGAAACCCGAGAGCAGACAGGCAGATAAAATGTGGAACAGCTGGCGAGAGGACAGGAGGGAAAGTTTCAAACAAATATCTGAACATGTGGAGGCCTCCCAAAACAGGTTTCATGTCCAGGAACCCTAAAAAAAAAACTATATCCCATCCTTTAAATTTCTTATTTTGTTTCATGGGGTTCAAAAAAATTACAATCAGATGTATTTAGGCTGAGATTTTGGAGACGTATGGTATGTTTGCTTGGGGCCCCATATCAGTGACCCCTGTGGGGCCACAGAGAACCCCCTCCCCTGTGGTGTGCTTAAATTTCTCTGAGCCCACACGCTTACGCGAAAGTGTCCTTAAACATGTTTCTTTGTTTTAGGATGTAATGCAAATTTAGTAAATCTGAGATTTTAGAAATCACCCCATTGCAAAACAAGAGATTTTTTTAAATCCTTGTTTATGCACATTATAATCTCTAATAACTCCCCTTTTATTGAAAAAAAATATATAGAAACATTTAAGTGACAAATTTATTTCAAAAATGATGTGTGAACTTAAAATAAATGTCTGAACTTTTCATTTAAGTGGTATTTGACATTTAGTTTTTATGCCACCGGATATAATAACAGGAAAGCTGAGAATTATTAAGCAAAACTAGGAGGTCGAGCATCCTCCTACTAAACTGCTCTAATGCAGAAATCTGCAAATCAACAACAGACGCTGAAACGTGATCACACATGCGCATAAATATGCATGTCCCGGCTGCACACCACTCCTCCAGCGGCCGCCTTTCTGGAGGTAAAGCTCCAATAAAGTTGCGCGTCTGCAACAAAAAAAAAAAAGTTTCATTTCAAAGCGCTCAACAGAAATGTGCTTATTTTTTCTTTGTCTTTTTTTCTCTTTTGTTTTAGTCGGAACTCGCAAAAAAAAAAAAATAATTGAGCAAACATCTTAGTTGTTATAAATAAAGCGGCAGAAACTCCCTGGAAGTTATGAGGGCGCACATCTCTGCGTCTGGATGCACCAAGACGCCGAAACCAAAGCAGGACGCGGGATAGTGTCTGAGACTTTCATTGTTGGGTTAAAGGAAAAATAAAGCCCGTGTTCTGGCCTGCCTGAAACTCCATAGTTTTTTTGAAATATGAGACCTCTTCTGCTTCATAAAGTGTCACTGGCTCAAATTTCCCCCCCTCTCCAAAAAAAAAAAAAAATCCAACAAAGTGTGTGCGGGTTTGAGGGAGAAACTTACTTTCTTCCTGGATTACTTCTTTTCTTGTTCTTGACTTTTTCTTGAAGGAAAAAAAAAAGATTCTTCTTCTTTTTTCTTCTGAAGTTGCAGATGTTCCTCTGGAGTTGCCTTGGACTTTTCTCCCTTTTTTCTTTCTTTCTCTAACGCTGGAAAGTCCAACTCCAAAGCGGCGCAGCCAGAGTTTTTCCCCTCTTGCTTGTCTTTCTCCTCCTGCTCACAGCTTTCTCCCTCTCAACACCATGAGCCAGCCGATGGTAATCTGCCGACAGCAGACCACAGATGCGCGTCAAAAACAACAGAGAAGAGCGTGTGGAGAGTTGTTATTACACTTGGAGCATTTTTTCGAGAGGGAGAGAGAGGGCGAAGTGTGGGACTCCCAGCTGCTCCTTCCTTCGCTTGACTCCTCCCTTCGGTTTGCTGCCTCCCTCCTTTTTTCTACTTTGTGCACCCCTTGCTTGTTCTTTCGCTCATTCTTGCTTTATGGGGGTACTTTCCGTTCTTGTTCCCGTGTTTGGGTTTGAAGTAAAGGGCGGAATTGGATTTTGGTGGGGCCAAATCTAGTTAACTGGGTTCCCTGCAGGTTTCTCATCGATAAAATCTGTACTTTTTTTTTTAAGAGTCACAGATACTAGAGTTCTTGATACTTTGCTTGTAAATACAAAAAGTACAAATATCAAGGTTGACAGTGAATTTATGGTAAATTTTCATACAGTGGGGCGTGTGTCCTTCCAGCTATTCTCTTGTTCAGGCGTCACCACAGCTGGTGGCTGCAACTTACGCACTCATAAATGTGAGGACAGATATGGACAAATATTCATACAGTGGTCAGGTTTTAAATATAGAACCTGCAAAACTCCATGGATGGATGGATGGATGGATGGATGGATGGATGGATGGATGGATTAGATAAATGGATGGATTATTCATGATGGATGGATGGATGGATGGATGGATGCATTAGATAAATGATGGATTATTCATGATGGATGGATGGATGGATGGATGGATGGATTAGATAAATGGATGGATTATTCATGATGGATGGATGGATGGATGCATTAGATAAATGATGGATTATTCAGATGGATGGATGGATGGATGGAGGATGGATGGATGGATGGATGGATGGATGATGATTAGATAAATGGATGGATTATTCATGATGGATGGATGGATGGATGGATGATGGATGGCTGATTCATGGATGGATGGATGGATGGATGGCTGATTCATGGATGGATGGATGGATGGATGGCTGATTCATGGATGGATGGATGGATGGATGGATGGCTGATCATGGATGGATGGATGGATGGATGGATGGATGGATTTATGACTGATGGATGGATGGATGATGCATGGATGGATGGATGGATGGATGGATGGATGGATGGATGGATGATGATGGATGCATTAGTTAATGGATGGGTGATTCATGGATGGATGGATTTTAGATAAATGGATGAATGGATGGTTTATGACTGGATGGTTGGATGGATGATGAATGGTTCATAACTGGATGGATGGATGGATGGATGGATGGTTTATGACTGGATGGATGGATGGATGGATGGATGGATGGATGGATGGATGGATGGTTTATGACTGGATGGATGGATGGATGGATGGTTTATGACTGGATGGATGGATGGATGGATGGATGGATGGATGGTTTATGACTGGATGGTTGATAACTGGATGGATGATTCATGGATGGATGGATGATTCATGGATGAATGGAGCAACAAGCTCTCGTCTCCTAATAATTTCTTTGTTAACCAGCAGTGAAACCAGCGAACGATGAAAACAGAGTTGCTTCATTCATTTGGTCTGGCTGTGGTTTGGAAATCCAGAGTATAGCATCTCCATATAAACTCAGTGGAGTTTGGAAGGAGGGGTCAGTTTAACTGATTATGTTTCCAAACATGGAAAACCGTCATTCATTGGCTGATTAATGGTCACTTCTGCTGTGCACAAGATTTGACTCCAGCATACTGACAAGCAGCAGAAAGCAGACAGTCACATTTTAACGCCTGCGATCCTCATTGTTTCAAGTGCTTGTGGTGAAGCGAGTTTGTGCTTTTGCTGGAGTCCCATTTCCTCTACGCAGTAAAAATTATGAATATTTCTTAATAAATGGCTGCCAGTTAAGCATGTTTACAAGCACAACCAATTAAAACAGCCCTTGCCTTCCTGATTGCTGAGTTTAGGCTGAAATGCTTCACAGAAAAACAGCTAACAAACATATGGAGAAACTACACAAATAACCACCTATCCACCTTTTTTTTTTTTTTTTTTTTTTTGCAACTGTATCCTTTTAAAACATGTCATCCCCAGTGTTATGTATTAAAATTAACAATTAAAAATTCTGCCAATGAACCTCAAACATTCAAGGATCGGCGATGCTTAAAATACGTTTTTGTTGCTGAGGTGGCTGATGGATTACAGGCCTAACTGGAAATGAGCCCCAAATCGGTTTCTGCTCAAGGATCCACAAAGTCTTGCTCCGGCCCTGATGGAGATCACTTTGAGCAACGAGGATTCAAACCTGTACTTGAATGTCATCCTTCTGTCTACCAAGTTGGACACACACACACATTTCATTGTTGTGGTAGCTATTCTAACATCGAATTGAGAAAATTTAGTTCAGCATGCTGGAGCTCTTCCTCTATTGGATAATTTTATTGAATGAAATTAGACGTCAGATTTATTGCAAAAGATGACAATATATCCCATACAGAAAAAAAGGTTTGTTTGTAAGATTTCCATCTTAGTCAATAAAACTGTTATTTGTGATAAAATTTGCCACCTTGGTTATTTTTATACCTTTTTTGTGGTTAATTTCACATATTATGATATTATTTATCATGTTGTTTGTGTCTGCTTTAAGATAAATAGATCAGGTGGTGTTATATTTTCAGCTTAATCAACTCTGACCTGTGAAAGCTGAGATTAGAAACTCAAAAATAGGATATTTTTCTGACCAGTGAACATATCATTTAACAGGGTGCTCTAGTAACAAGGGAGTTTGGTGTGTTTACAGATAGGATGCATCTTTAAAAAGAGCAGGACCCTGTGCATTCTTTTCAAAGTCTAGTTTATTATTTACATTTGTAGATGGCCAACCTGGAGCAACTAATTTTTCAAGACATGATCACCGGGAGGAATAACCGAGCAAGACAGGATTGTTTGAACAAATGTTGAGTTGCATTTACAGGTGGTGATGTGGATTTGTTTTTTTGTTGACTTGTAGGAGTTATACCACTTTTCAGGCTAGCGTTACACTTTGCTTTAACGTTTTTGTCACCAGAAAGCTCGGACTAGTCATTTCGTCTACTTTCATTTTAGCTGAAGCTGACCCGGCGTCCCCATTAGACCGCTGCTCCCTCCCCTTGTGCCTGTTCTCCGTCTCAGTCCTAATAGATTTCATTCGTTCAGGATTGTCACAACTCTGGTGTGTACACTGCCGCTAAGTGAAGAGGCCTAAAAGTTAGCTATTATTGGTATGAGCTGTTTGAAGATGAAGTCAAACGAAGCACAGATGTATAAGAAGAAATTTAAAAGAAGCTTTGTTTTCTACATGTCGAGACATGTCTGTGGTTAATTTAGGCTGAGAGAGTGGAGAACGAGACATTGAAGAGATAACAGGAATCCAGAGCATATTGCAGCTGACTTTCTAATTCTCTCTGTCATGGCAGATTTGGAAATGTTCTCAGCTTTTTAGGAAATCTCAGCATTGAGTCCCAGTATTAGATGTAGTATTAAATGTCCGGGCCAGAAATAACTTTGTGCTCATTACATCCTCAGTCAAAAAACAAACACATTTCTCTGTTCTTGTGCAGTATGAATCAACCTCTAAGGTAAGGATCAACACTTTCCAGGGATAACAGACAAAAACTGGTGTTTTAGTTATATTAGCCTCACTTATACAGGATGCTAATGACAACATATTGTGGTGCTATTGTGATAACGATAAAAATTAGGATAAAAGATTATTACAGCTTCTTGCAGCTTTTTAGGTAACTGTGTGGCTGTGACTGCATCTCAGTTAGCCAAATAAACACAAATACTCTGCTTAAAAAAGTATAATAGTTACCATATTTAAAAAAAAAAATCAAAATACGTTTTTCATCAGGACGCTAGTTACATAAAGCAGTGTGATTTATTGAATTTTTTATCACCAGACTGACAATGTAACTGCGTTTTATTATATATATATATATTTTTTTTTTATTGATACTTATTGATGCTCTCAAGACACCAACAGTGATTAATATAGCAAATTTAACAATCCTGACACTTTTGGGGGTTTTCAGAGACCACTAGTTGGAATTTATCGCTAAACTCCAATTCTTATCACAATAAGAAGTCTTTTGCGATAACGATAAAACGAAACAATAAAGGAAAACCCCTACCAATCATGGCATGAAGGCTAAAAAACTATTTTGAATTATGTTCTAAACCCTTTTCAGGTTTATTTTTATTAATGAGACTATTTTTTATACAGTTTTTACCTGCCAACAGAGATTTCATGCAGAGATCAGACGCAATTAAACACATTCTTAAAAACGGATTGACATTTTTGTGAATATTAATGTGCATCAAGCCATAAAAAAAACAAAGTATGAATAAACCAATAGACAATCTCTAACAGTGGGAACAGCTTTAACTCTCCTGTTGTGTAAATAGTCTGTTTAGGAGGGCTAAAACTGTCTCCTGGGGTCGACCCTTTAAGGTGCCGCCGTTAAACTCAGGAAAGCGGCTCCTGTAGTGGTTAGGTGTGTGATCAATATACATGATCAATAAACAGGGAAATTATGTGATAAGAGAGGTCTGTAGGGCACCGGTCCAATCAATGAAGAGGTGGGAGTTTTGGGAGGAAAATCAGCACGTTACTCGTTTAAGTAGGATTTGACTGTGTGTGTGTGTGTGTGTGTGTGTGTGTGTGTGTGTGTGTGTGTGTGTGTGTGTGTGTGTGTCCGGCGTCAGGTCTATAAAGTCCATTTATCTTTATTTTTGACCAATCGCCCACTTTGGCAAAGGAGGAAATGTGAAATTTCGTTACTAATTTCCTGACGACTGTTGCGTTTACAAAGTCAGCGCCGTCTAATTGAGGCCCCTAATTAGTCAAAGCAAGAGATTTTCTGTCACATCTGTCAACATCTTTATCGTCAATAAAGAGTCTTTGATTTAGTCTCTGTCACGCTGTGAGGACAGGGTGTGTTGCCGTTGTTGTCATCAGGGTGACAAAGTTCTGATGAATGTGTGCAAGGTCTTCCAGATCTGTTCACACGCCTTAAACTTTTTTACACCTGTAGTCTCTTTACAACCACATTTTGGTGTTTTTTTTTTTTTTATTGGGATTTTATCTAACGAGCCAACGCAAAAAGGTGCATGAATGTGAAGGATTCGGGCAAAGGATGTTTTTTTAAAATAAAAAAATGTCAAAAGTGTGAGTATTCAGCCTCTCAAAGTCAATGCTTTTGAAGAAGTACCATTTCTCTTTTGAGGCATGTCTTGCATAAAGAACAAAGTAAAGCAAAGGTAAAATGTAGCAAACACACGTGCTCAAATAAAGAAGAAAGCTTCGCCTGCAGCACGATGCTGCCACCATCATGTTTTAGGGCCTAACGATAATTCAGTAACAATATATATCGGTCAATAGACGTGTGGTATGATGTGGAAAATAAAGGGTAAAAAGCCTAACAGAAAAACTATTTTTTTTCCTTTTGCATGCTTGCCTATCGTGTCATTATGTCCTCCCAACCAATCACAAACGCAGACCCAAGAAAGCGCCGTCTCCAAGCCCCGCCCCCTTCAAAGAATTCATAGAACGCATGTTTTTGTTTTTAAAAACTTGCAGTTTTGGTAAAAAGTTGGTTGAAAAAAGGGTTGAGATGAAATTCAGTTTTTGTGTGTTCTTCATCTAAAAATAGGCCATCAAGCAACAGCATAAAATGGCCAGGGCTGCCCTTCAAATATATGTTTTGAGTTTTTTGCTAATTATCGATATTGATCAATATGATTTCTATTTTATCGATATGCTCCCCCTCTCCCCCTGATGTCGTTTAGCCCTTCCCTGTTTTAAGGTGAAAACGTGTGCAGTGCTAGCTTTAGATCTGTGCTACAACTGTCTGCTGAACAAACTCATCCCCACAGCATGATGCTGCCACCTCCATGCTTTACAGTGCGGTTGATGTGCTAGTTTTAAAACTTTTCTTTCTTTCTTTGGTCCTCATGATGCTGTTCATTCACCGATGTTCTCTAAAAAAAACCCTCTACAGAACCGCCGTCTTTATGCTGTGATTACATGAGGACTGATTAGTTCAAAAAAGATGTCACATTTGCTTCCACTTCTGCATCATGCGCCACTTTGTCTTGATCTATGACGTAAAACCCTGCTAAAATACGCTGACGTTTGAAAACTTTGATATACGACGCTCATATCTAGATCCAGGCTGCCAAAAAAAAAGGGTTTATATTTGCAGAGACGCCTCGGCAGGCTCCAGTTTGAACAGCAGAGCGCTGCCGCAGGAAGTGGAGCTGAGAGAGGAGACAGTCGGAGGTGTTCTGTAAGACACAACTAATACTCCTGTCAGTTTGTCAGACAGTGCTCATCTGGCCCGGACTACACAGAGATAAAGTCCTTGTTATGAATCTCTCAAAGAGAAGCCGAGGAACGTGGTGGGGGAGGTAGCGGGGGGGGTGAGAGAACAAGAGGGCAAAGGAGGAGGGAGGGAGGGAGGTGCACATGGGCATCAGTAGGGTTAGCGGCTCCCGAAAGCATTTCATCAAAGAGGGCCAGGATCCTGGGGATTGAGATTCTGCCTGGAGGCAAGTAACCATTGGTCTCCCAAGAACACACTCACAAAGTAGGACTCACAGAGCCAAAGCACACATCAAAAGCACCTCTGCAGCCAAAGCGATTCTGGAGGAGAAAGAAAGGGGGTTCAGGTCCTCTCTTGGCCCTCCTCTAAGCCCCAGATCTCACCCCAATTAAGAAGGAACTCCTGTTTGTTCCAGACCCTGAGATCCTGCAGACAGGGAGGTGCTCCGGCTACGAGGTAGACACCCATTCTTTTTGTCCCCATTTTCCTCCTCCTCCCTCTCCCCGCATTCAGGAATATGACAGAAATCCAGCACGGCCAGCCTCCGGACCAGCGTCTGAACCTCAGCGCTGGTTTCTGACATTACGGCCAGTTGACAGAGCGTGCCTTCAGTTTCAGATGACCTCGCTGAAATTATATGTGGCGCTCGGGCCCAACCACGCACGTTGCTGGAGTAACAGTAAATCAATATGTGGCAGAACGTTGCGTAGGCATTTGGATTCTCGCCTTTAATTTTTGCCTCCCCCCCCCCCCCATTGGACAGATGTCACAGAGAAATGGATACAGCAGAGCGGGGCACGTAATATCCACGCAGATGTGACCGCTGGAAATGCACCGCCTGCATGAAACGGAGCAGGGACACAAGTGTCTTTAGGGTGGGGAAGTTTAAAAGAACCAGCTAAAATCTGCTAGACACAAGATGCATAAAATCTTTATTTTTACCGTCTGAAAAACTGCTCATTTTAATGTCTTTAGAAAGACTAGTTTGCTTTAGGAATTTTCAGATTTATACATGATTATGCCCCAGAAGTCACAACATATTCCTAATCTTTGCATTATACAATATTGGATATACCAATAGGAACCACTTAGGAGCAGATTAATATATTGCTTTAGTAGATTTTATTTTCTTCACTAATTTCTTGTTGCCGTTTGGGTTTAAAATGTTTAGAAAAGCAGCTGCTGGTTTGAAAAAAATATAATAGTGCTGTTTAAGTATCAAAATCTGAAATTTCACTGCCGTACATGCTCCAAATAAAAGGTAATTTATTTTACAATAAGAATCAGCTTTAATGGCTGTTTTGTGTGCACAAACAAGGGGTTGACCCCCACTTTCCACCTACTGAAGACATTTTAAGTCAAATATACAAAAATATACCACAAAAAAACAAATTTTTGTCAAGACGTACACATTTTTAGCTGTATTCGTTGAGTGTGCTCAATCATTTCTTTTTTTTTACGTGTTTAGACTTGCCTGTCATTTTTTTAAAAGCGATCTTAAGCACTTTTTCTTCACAACAAGGCCTAAGTTTTAGATCTTGGCTTCTTTTTCACACATTTTCTGTCATTTTTCAGCATTTTTGGATTATTTCACCTGTTGAGTCTGACCAACATTGCTTTCTTATGTTTTTTGTTTTTAATTAATTAATAATACTTAATAATTGTTGTCTATACCCACTTATTCTTTCCCGTGGGGGGGGGGGGGTAGCACCTCCAACGATTACTGGGCTCATACCTGAGGGCACTTTTATAAAGACCAATTACGTAACAGTCGTGAGAAGATCAGCTTTTGGGGGTTTATCTCCCCATGGACTATGAGAGGAAGCAGGAGTACCCAGAGAGAACCCGTCCATGAACCGGGAGACCATGCAAACTCCTTAAAGCGGAACGACAACCCAGGAGCCGGTGTATTCTGTGATGCCTGCTCGATCGAGGTGCTTCTACGGACTTGTGACTCGAGGGGATTGAATGCAGATGCACGTCAGATTAGTCGGCTTTCTGATCGCGGTCTGTGTTAGTCTGTCAGGGTAAATCCCAGCGGGGTGTCTCTGTAGCTGAAACAACTACTAGATCAATGTGTACTTCTGTGCTTTTTTGTCTCTCTTGTTGTGTCTCTGCTCTGTCTTCTGTAACCCCAGTCGGTCGAGGCAGATGACCGTTCATACTGAGCCCGGTTCCGCCGGAGGTTTTCCTTCCCACTGTCGCTTCATGCTTGCTCAGTATGAGGGATTGCTGCAAAGCCATGTACAATGCAGACGACTCTCCCTGTGGCTGCTTGTCAAGACTTTGATGCAATCAACTGGTTTCCTTATATAGGACATTTTTGACCAAGCTGTATAATATGATTGAACTTGATTTTGTAAAGTGCCTTGAGATGACATGTTTCATGATTTGGCGCTATATAAATAAAATTGAATTGAATTGAATTGAACTAGTTCAGCAAACATGCCTGAGTTTTTTTGGTTATACAACCCACTGAAGTCAGATTTGTTTTTATTTCTCCAATTTCTCTCGCCGTCGTTTCCCTCTCTGCCCCCCCCCAGCCGCTGTACACTTAAGGCATTAAAAGACTTAGCTGGAATGTTTACTATGCCTTAATCTTACGTCTTTAAGTCTGCTAAGCACACGCGACCTAAAGCAACCTGACGTTTTGGCTCTGGTCGCCCTCAACGGGGGGGGGGGATTCAGAACCAAACAAACACGGCACAAGAGAGGACTCCAGCAGCCTTTAATCTACTGTCAAAAGCATGTTATACCCTTTATGTAGGCTTCAAACAGCCTTTTTCAGATTTCCCTCACCTGGACAGCGTTGTACGTCCAGGACGCTCTGAACCACAGGCCTCGCCCCTCCTCTGCTGAAGGTATCGGGTGGCTTGAGTGGGCCATTAGTGTGAATGACTGATAAGACTCTTAGCCCGCAACAATCATGGTGAGGGAGGGAGGGATGGCGGGAGGGAAGGGGGGGGGGGGTATTTTCAGTTATTTTGAATCTGTTGGAAATAATAAACGCAAAACTATATCCACTTGGGCTACTTAAGCAATTTCCCCGCGATATTGTCCCTCGGGGGAATTTCATGTGGCTTCTAAATGACAACATAATAAAAGCACGACGCCCGCGCCCCCTTATCAGGCTGGATTAAAAGGGAATAATGAAACGGAGAGGGGTTTTGAGCCTTGTGTGGTATGAATATGATTATCTAATGGACTCCAACGGAAAGGCATGTTAATTCAACTCTAACGTGAGACCTTTCCCAGACTATCTCCTGCCCCTGGCTCCTCCTAAGACCCCCTCCTTTCTTTTCCCCCCCTCGTTTCTCAGCCTTCTTCTCCCTTTTCCTTTAAGTTTAAATAATCTGCCTTCTCCTCTGAAGTCATTATGCCCGCCGTCTATCTGTGTATGAACATGGGAGAGCGATAAATCCTCCCTCGTTTTTTTTAAGACAGATTGGACTGTGTTGGCCTCTTAACTTTCAGACAAAAAGAAAAAAAAGCACTCAAGGCGATTTATCAATATTCAGATTTTTTTTTTTTTTCTGTGGAGATCAGTTTTGCTTGGAGAATGTGGGTCACTTTCATACAAACTCAAATCAAACTTCCCAAGCAGTCGCTTTAATTCATTTTACATGGTTTAATTCTGGGATTATAACAAGCCAGTAGTATTTGAATACTCAGGCAAAACAGCATCACGGCTAAAGAGTCCTTGGATTCTTTTTAAAACAACTTCCCGGTTCGCTAGTGATAAAGTGACGAAGGAGAGGATTCATTGGGAACTACTTTTCACGTTTTATTCCATTACAGCCAAAGACTTCAATGTGTTTTATTTGGGTTTTAATGTGACAGACCAATACACTGCAAAAACAGAACTAAAAATAAGTGACATTTTCTTGAAATTTGTGTATTTGTCCTTGACTTGAGCAGGTAAATAATCTTATCTGCCAATGGAATGAGTAATTTTACCCCTAGAATAAGTTAAATATAATGCACTTGAAATAAGATGATGGAGATGAGTTGTTCCTGTTTTAAGTGCATAAATCTTATTCCATTGGCAGATAATCCTATTTACCTACTCAAATCAAGGGCAAATACACATATTTCAAGAAATTTTCACTTATTTTTAGTTATGTTTTTGCAGTGTACAAAGTTGTGCATAATTGTAACAAGAAATGAAATGTATATATAAAGTATTTTAGAGGGTGGGTGTCTCCGCCAGCTTTGGACACCTGGAGTCTTTATTTGCAAAATGGCTCAAGCTAAATCGGACTGGATATAACGCCTCTGCAAACGACAATTTTCCGGTCCTGCAACAGATTCTTGTTTGGCTTTAGGTCTGGACTTTAACTAGGTCATTGTGACACATTAAAATGCTTTGATCTAAACCATCCTGTTGTAGCTCTGGCTGTATATTTAGGATAATGGATCTGCTAAAAGGCGAATCTCTGCCCTAGCCTCAAGCCCCTCGGCTCAAACAGGTTTTCTTCCCATATTTAGCTCAATTTTTCTTCCCATCAACTCTGTTTTCTGACCGTATGGGTGACTGTGGCTCAGCGAGTAAAGTAGTTGTGATTCCAGCACTTAAGCCCAAGTTGCCTGCCGATCTGCGTATTACTGTGCGTGTGTGTGTGTGTGTGTGTTAGTAGTTGCGTCTCCATTACAAATGTGCGCAAAACATTGTCGATATACTGCTAATTCTGATTATACGCATTATCCACTAAGCAAATTTATTTTCTTAATTACAATTTGCGCAATTTGTTGGTCAATGGAAACGCGACTGGTGAGAGTGATTGGATGAATGTAGCTATATTTTAAAGCACTTTGACTGGTCAGTATGACAAATAAAAAAGCTATATAAATTCAGTCTGCTTAACATTCCCTACCCTCCACAACGTTCTCCCAGGCCTTTCTACTGTGCTCCTTGGCCTTCATGAGGCTGTTTATTGGCTAATGTTCTTTAACAACGCCTTTGAGCCCTTCACAGAATCTGGATCTGGATTCATAACAGAATTATGTTACACTTGGGAGGACTTTATTTACTAATTTGGTGACTTTTTAAGAGAAGACAAATCTTATTTCAGATTTTTATACAAAAGAAATTGTCATTTTCCTTTCACTTCATTATTATGGGTTATTTTGTGCTGGTCTGTCACATAAAATATAACATTGGTAAATATATTGAACCTTAAGGTTGTAGCACAATGTTGGAAAGTTTAACAGAAACAAATGAAAAAAAAAACAATAAAAGGGTTGCGATATTTCAGTTAATTTGTAATGAATCCAGAATGTATGACATTTCATGTTTTTTAATTGCATTACAGAAAATAAAAAACTTTATCACAATATTCTAATTTTCTGAGACAGTCCTGTAATTATGAGAGTTTTTTCACAAATTTAGAGTAATAAGACATAATAAACTCTGGAAGGGTTGAACATTTTAATAGAAGCCACATAGTATTTAAAATGTATGTAATACATTTACATCATAATAAAGCAACCAGGTGCACCAGATTCCCATTTAAAGCTGCTACACCTTTTTCTTTTTCACAGAGAATACGGACTGAAGTCATGCAGGCTTTGCTGTGAATATTCTGTTGACATGTCAGAAGAACATCACTCCTGTATGTTTTTTGCAATGGATTCTGACTGATTAAACACGCCGTTTCTTTTGATCAGCTAGAGGGGGGAAAAAAGGGTCCCTGACCAGTGCAGGCCCAGTCTGGGGGGTAATCATTAGCCCCATTAGCGCAGATAACACTCCTCAAGCTGCATTGTTGAAATCTGTTCTTGTCTGCCGAAGCACGGAGCTGTGTTGCGGATCAGCGCAAACATCCAGAGAGCAGGCTGAGTCCCACAGGACTCAGTTAAAAAAAAAAAAAAAGAAGAAGAACGAAAGAAAAAGAAAAGCATCAATATTTCATCAAACTACTCTCTCTTTCTGGTCCAGATCAAAGCCTCGACTCCCACAGTCCTACAGGTAGAGATGGCTCTTTTGTTTTTGCTCCTCAGGTAGAGCAGCAGTCAGACTCGGCTCGCTTTTGGAAGCCTTGCAACAGCTCAGCTCATCCATCTCCCGGCTTGCTGTCTCGCTCTTGGAAGAGGAGGTAAAGGGAAGGGTAGAGGCTGTGAGGGTGAAAACATGTTCCAGAGATGTCCAGAGATTGAACTTCTTGGCCTCACAGTGCTCTATTATTTCCTGTTATTTTCCCTCGGTTTAAACCACAGCCAGAGTAACGGTGTAAACAATGGTAGTAGTTTTTTCTCGTAAAGTCTGAAAGTGTTACAAACTTTATACCTTGCTGTTATCAGAACCTTTTATCATGAACACAATGTTTTTCACTGAAGATTTATGGTTTATTGATAAGAAGCCTTTGCGTCCCTTCTTTAACCCCTTAAGCCCGGTGGTCTATTTTCCAAAAAATGTATACTTTTATAAGGCGTTTCTCAACTTGGCCAATGCTTAAACTGCTAATCTTGTTATCAACTAACATAAAGGTCCTGGAGGATGATATGAATGTGAAAATTTCAGAGTAAATGATTCTGGGCCTGAGTAAATGAGATTTAAATGGCTGAAAAATAATTTCCGCCTATCAAAAAAAACAGCTGGTTACATACAAAACTTCTTCCTAAAGGCTTTGGTTTAAAAAAAAAAAAAAAAAAAAGTGTCAGACAAATTGTATATTTGTTTTGTAACTCAGTTTACTTTCCAAGAAGTTTCAAGTCCTGCATCTTTAAGAACCTCAGGTTTTCTCTGATCAGTTAAAACGGGTCAAACATGACGCCATGCCCGTCACTTCGTCTGCTACTCTGTCTGTACTAACATCAGCGCTAAAATCTGGGGCAGCTTCAGCTCAAGGACAGGCTGTCCAAAACAGGGACTGATTCTGGAAATTGGGGGCTTGACGTTAAATTGCCCATTCACAGGTCATTTTTGAGTAATGAAATCACTAACTAACCGCCTTTTTTTTGTGCACATTCTACTGCAGATGACATGTGCTACTAGCACAGGCTGCATCCAAAAAGTCCTAATTGTAGCTCCTAGCTCATTTTCCTTGACCTTTCATGAGGTCAACAGTAAGAACTGTATCGTGGAGAGGAAAGGAGCTACAGACTCGGACAGCCTTTAACTCTGACGTCATTAAGTGACGGAAACGCACATGGATGATTCTAGTCAAATCCGGATCTACAGCCTTCTGAAAAAGAACTACAAAGTGCGTGCTCTCTCTTCTCATTTTCATTTGTATCCGTGATGTGAGCTGTACTTGTACGTCATGCCACGCAAAGGATTGTGGGATTACTTATAGTTCCTTTGTACTGGTAAGGGTCTGCACAAGGTTCCTATGCTAAATGAGTTATGTGTGCAGACTCCTTTTCCTACCTCCTTCTCTACTCACTGCACTATTCAGACAGCACTTATCATGGCGACTGCTGACGCACTTTCACTTTGGCTGAAAAGTCCTTACCCAAAAAGACATTTTTGGATGCAGCCATGTGGCTGAATTTTAGTTATGTCAGAGGACGCTTCCAATCCAGTAGCTCAGTAGCTGGTATTTTTCATCGGTTGCTGTCTACTGCTCAAACGGCAGGATCACAAAAAGGAGTAAACCCACTTTGAGCAGCAGCAAGGTTTTCTGAGACTTCATTAAAGGCAAAACGATTGCTCACTATTTTGTGCCTTGATATAAAATATCAAATTGAGGTTTTAAATGAAACTGTAGAGTGCTCTTTATTAAAATGTCAAGCTCTTTTAAGGACTTTATACAGAAATTAAGTACATTCCAAACCTTGAAAACACGTTGTTAAAATGTATTAATTTTCAAGGATTTCAAGCATCCAGAGGAACCCTGCCTCAGGTAGTCATTCCCAATAAATGTAGTTACCACGGAAAATTTTTACACCTGGTTACGCCTCGTTACAACCAATTTTAAAAGTTTGAGTCCAGCATTAACTAGCGTAGCGATATACAGTGGTATTGCTAACGTTAAGCTTGATAGCAAGGTAAACCTCTTAACCTTGAGGCACTAATTGTTAGTAAAGTGCACATCTCAATGGTGATTGTCAGAGAAAATATAACATGCCATCTTCCTTAGAGTAGATTGTAGACTTAAAATTCTTTCATCCAGATTTAACTGGTTTAGCGATAGCGCTAATGCTAAGCTCAAACTTGCTAGCAAGCGGAGTTTCTTAACCCCCAGGCAGCCATTTCCAATGAATGATCAGTCTTAGCTGTGGCTATCATGATGAAGGTGTCCATGCCACTTTGTGAGAACGTTTTTTTTTCTGTTTCAGTAACATGGTGTGCCTTAATTAAAAAAATTAAACAAAATCTTAAGTGGTGCTTGTCAGGTATAGATTGGGGTCTGCCCAATAGTCCAACACCCCAACAGTCCGACAGTCGCATTAGTCTGATATAGTCCGACAACCCAGTTTCAAGATGAAAAAAATTTGCTTGGTTTTTAGTATAGATTCTTAGCAGGCCTATACCTTGGTCATGACTTGTGCCTTAGGTTGTTGGGGTAGGGTTAGGGTTGTCGGACTATTGGGTTGTCGGACTAATGCTATGCACCCGTATGGTTTTAGCCACAATAAATGTTTGTTTTTATATACAGTAGATCATCTGCATCCATAAAACTTGTGACCATCATGACTGCAGCTGCACTTGAATCCTTATTAATCACTTTAATGTTTGGTGTTAATAAGGAAGACGCTTGGAAAACTTTACATTTATATTTTTGGTTACAAACTGTCTATTCTGCTGTTTTCTTTTTTTTAATACATGATTAAGAAACCCTAAATTAACAAACTGTCTGTCAGTTTAGAAAGAATTGTTAGACTGACAAATTTATTTGAGTAGTAAGGCCTACCTCAGTTTATTAATATTAAACAAAATTACCTAAAAAAATAATTAGAATTTAACTGACTTTTTTAAATATGTATTAAAGGCTGTTTTTAATCTACCTGATATGTTGAAGTATATTTTAACTATTTAAAACATAACTTCTACTAGCGACGGTATTTGAAATGATAGATACAAACTACCTGCGACAGGAGTGTGTGGGGGGGTCAGTGGTGGGGCACAATGCTATCAGAAACCATACATATTTGTTTTTTATGTTTCTGATAAATTACATAATTGAATATGGTATTTAGCTGACTGGATTTCCTGTGTACATGTAGTTATTTTTAGTTGTTTAGTTGTAATGTTTTTCCTTTTCTTTGTAATATTTCCCAATATAATGTTTTTGTGTTCATATACAGCACTTTGAATCGTCTTGTTACTGAAAAGTGCCGTATAAATAAACTTGCCTTGCCTAGATGTGTGTAAGGATACAAAATGAGGGGCTCACAAAGGGTTCAATCATGCAAAAACCCCTTTCTGATTCCTACTCATTAAATGCTACCCACATACTTTAGGCTGCTGGTGTCGTTCTCAGACCCCAAAACTGTCAGTGTCTTTCTGGTTCACAAATTCTTCAAATGTTGAGCTTTCACACGTTAACCCTACACGTAATTAACCCTTAATTAGAAACTACTTTTAATCCCCTAAATTCAATATACTGTTTGCTGTCCTATTTGCAGTGTTTGCAGATGTTCAAACCGGAAGGAATGCATGCATAACCAGCTTTAGAGTAGTGTTAATCTCCTGCTTCATGTTGCAGACAAGAATCAGCATTACTTGTCTCATACCCTCTGGTGGAGGATCTAAATACTACAGAGGTACCAGTTCTATTCAACAGGCCAAGATAGCAAATGCAACATCTTCTTTTTACACAGGCAGAGTTTTATATGTCTACATACACAACCATCAAAAGTTTGGACTCACCTTTTCATTCAGTGGTTTGTCTTTATTTTGTTATTACTACCTCTGGGAACTCTTGAAGACGACTGGAAAAGCATTTCAGGTGACTAACCTCATGAGCTCATTGAGAAACAAAGGATTTAGAAAAAGCTAAAATATAAAAGATGTTTTGAGTTATTTCACATTTTTTTGTTTGGTGGATAATTCTATATACTTTTGAGTCATAGTTTTTGTGCCTTAATGATGTATCTGCAACGTAGAACCTCATAAAAATAAGGAAAAGCCATTGAATGACAAAAGTCTAAATGTTTGATTAGCAGTAGAGAGAGAGAGATTTTTTTAAGAATCAGTCATAGAAATAACGGAGCAAATAATAATAAATTATATCAAATGGTTTATATAAAAACTGTGGGGAAATATATGCATTACTTGTGGTACTTTAGGTTTATGAGTAGCCTATGTTTTGTGGTTCAGTGCACAGGATGTTTTTCACCAGATTTATTGATTTAATTTGTAGTTTTAGGATCCAATAAAAAAAATACATTTGTAATTTGGTTTATACTTAAATACACTGGAAGACATATATTCTGAACGGAAGTTGAGATCTGTGTGTATTGTAAATTCTCAGTACAGAATGTATCAATGGGATAATCTAACAAAGAGTCAAATAAACATTTACATTTTTAAAGAGTAGAATATTGTGACTATTATTTTTGGCATCAGTGTTTATTCAGTAACTTATTTGAAGCGAAACATGTTGCAGAACAATAAATCTGATATAGACTGGTCATACAAAAACTGAATACACCAGGATGACTTCTTACTCAAACGCGGTTGTTGTGAATGCCTGCACAGACAAACGTAACGGTGTGATTGTGTGTCCTCCTCTTCCTCTGCCATTGCTTTCCGTTTTCCTCCTCCTCCTCCTCCTCCTCCTCCTGCTCCTGCTCCTCTCATCATCTCCGGGAATCTGTGGCTGTCACTCGGAACCGGACAGTGACTAACGATGCTCCCAGTCAGTCAAACACTTATCACCACACAGGTAACACGCAGGCCTGGAAATGACTGACATGAAATGGAAACGTCTCTCATTCTGTGGGCCTGGAAGCTGAAGTGAAATATTAGCTGCAGGAGGAGATGGCGGCTGATAAGAGGCTCCTTGTTCGGGCTGGAATTGTGGGGGTCCGAGTTCTATTACACGTCCTGTTTCCCCCCGCCGAAGACTCGTCTGTTTGCATGGATAAAAGCTGCCCTTTCCTCCCTTTTTTTTTTTTTTTTTTTTCCCCGCAGCTCGCTTAAAACCTCACAATAATCCCAACTTCCTAAAGTTTACGCTGGGCTTTAGTAGTAAATGCTGCTGAGAGCCCGTGGGTCTCCGTTGATGCATAAGCCGCCGCCCCTGAGGCCTTTTGTTGTCCACAAGAACCAGGCCGCAGGCCAGTTTGAACCAGACCGCAGCCTGCTCAGTGTCAACGGGTCCCATATGCTTACGGAGTCTCTCCTATTACTCATAGACTCCACCAAGTCCTGCTTCTATCCCTCTTTTTCGTTCTTGCTTTCACACGTCTCGCTCATGCATCAGCACACACACATTTACGCGGACAATTCCCGCTGTGCAGAAAGATAGATGGGATGTTCCCAAACCACAGGTGCTGCTCTACTTGTGAGTCTTTCGCCTGCTTCGCTCCACAACCCGGACCTGCACAGCTCTTGCTTTTTTGCATGTTGCCCACTGTGGGGATTACCATAACCCAAAGGTGTGGGATAACAGGGAGAGTGAGACTAAAGTAAAACGTACATTTTAGCATTCTTGAGACTTGTTAGCACTTTGCACAGCAGAGTGGATTTTTTTTTTCCTTTTCCACTTAGTTACCAGCCTGTCCTCTAGTTAGAAATGAAAGTACCCCCATCTAGTGGCGTTTAAGCAAGGTTGGCCGTAAAGCTTGTAACTTTTGTTTGCCTTTGTGAAACAAAAACAAACTATATCAATACATAGCACCTAATCTGTGGAAAAGCTTGGCTTTACAAATTTAAGCTGAACAGTCTGTTGATCATCTTAAAATCACACTTTGCCTTTTAACTCCAGGTGAGCATGTGTATATATGCGTATATATGTGTATGTATGTATGTGTGTGTGTGTGTGTGTGTGTGTATATATATGTGTATATATGTGTGTGTATATGT